>NW_017309899.1:9346-12477 GCF_000935625.1 Nanorana parkeri | reverse complement strand
GGACCCTCCGCGGTCCCCGTGACGCCGGCGCAGCACCTGTTCCGTGGTAAATAAAGGACATATTGAGCTGCCAGTGAAATCGCTCGGCCTCCTCCGTCCAGCTGTCCTGTTCTCACACTGAAATGTTGGCCGAGTTCAGCAGAACGGATCTGGAATTTGGACTGACATCTGTTCCCCGAAACTGAAGCTGGAGCGCGATGCTGCCGGCAGCCACTAGAGGGCTCCACCAGTGTGCACTGTATACATGGGGGGAGGGGGTGGCCCTCGGGGAGCCCCCTGGGGTGGGGTGGAAAGGGCCAGAAGCCTGTAATGTATTATGTGCAGAGCAGCCGGTGACATCTCCCTATTACATCCGGAGGAGTTAGAAGGAGTCGTCTTCGGTGCACAATGCAGGCGCGCTGTGCCGCTCCGTACCATGCCGCGCTGTGCCGCTCCGTACCATGCCGTGCTGTGCCGCTCCGTACCATGCCGCGCTGTGCCGCTCCATTCCATGCCGCCGCTCCGTACCATGCCGCGCTGTGCCGCTCCGTACCATGCCATGCTGTGCCGCTCCGTACCATGCCGCGCTGTGCCGCTCCATTCCATGCCGTGCCGCTCCGTTCCATGACGCGCTGTGCCGCTCCGTACCATGCCGCGCTGTGCCGCTCCATTCCATGCCGTGCTGCTCCGTTCCATGCCGCGCTGTGCCGCTCCATTCCATGCCCTGCCGCTCCGTACCATGCCGCGCCGCGCCGTACCATGCCGCGCTGTGCCGTGTAATACAAACAATTCCGGAGGAACTTCTCATTCCCACTATTATCCCTATTTATACGTCTCGGAAAACACAGCCAGGAATCTGCCCCTCCCCCCCGAGGAAACATTCCACCCGTCCATCACGCCGCGCTCCATCACACCGCGCTCCATCACACCGCGCTCCATCACACCGCGCTCCATCACGCCGCGCTCCGTCACACCGCTCTCCATCACACCGCGCTCCATCACGCCGCGCTCCATCACGCCGCGCTCCGTCACAACGCGCTCCGTCACACCGCGCTCCGTCACTCCGCGCTCCATCACACCGCGCTCCATCACACCGCGCTCCATCACACCGCGCTCCATCACACCGCGCTCCATCACACCACGCTCCATCACACCGCGCTCCATCACACCGCGCTCCATCACACCGCGCTCCATCACACCGCGCTCCATCACACCGCGCTCCATCACGCCGCGCTCCGTCACACCGCTCTCCATCACGCCGCACTCCATCACGCCGCGCTCCGTCACACCGCGCTCCATCACGCCGCGCTCCATCACACCGCGCTCCGTCACTCCGCGCTCCATCACACCACGCTCCGTCATGCCGCGCTCCATCACACCACGCTCCGTCATGCCGCGCTCCATCACGCCGCACTCCATCACACCGCAGTCTGTCACGCCGCGCTCCATCACACCGCGCTCTGTCACGCCGCGCTCCATCACACCGCGCTCCGTCACACCGCAGTCCGTCACGCCGCGCTCCGTCACACCGCTCTCCATCACGCCGCACTCCATCACGCCGCGCTCCGTCACACCGCGCTCCATCACGCCGCGCTCCATCACACCGCGCTCCGTCACTCCGCGCTCCATCACACCACGCTCCGTCATGCCGCGCTCCATCACACCACGCTCCGTCATGCCGCGCTCCATCACGCCGCACTCCATCACACCGCAGTCTGTCACGCCGCGCTCCATCACACCGCGCTCTGTCACGCCGCGCTCCATCACACCGCGCTCCGTCACACCGCAGTCCGTCACGCCGCGCTCCGTCACACCGCTCTCCATCACGCCGCACTCCATCACGCCGCGCTCCGTCACACCGCGCTCCATCACGCCGCGCTCCATCACACCGCGCTCCGTCACTCCGCGCTCCATCACACCACGCTCCGTCATGCCGCGCTCCATCACACCACGCTCCGTCATGCCGCGCTCCATCACGCCGCACTCCATCACACCGCAGTCTGTCACGCCGCGCTCCATCACACCGCGCTCTGTCACGCCGCGCTCCATCACACCGCGCTCCGTCACACCGCAGTCCGTCACGCCGCGCTCCATCACACCGCAGTCCGTCACGCCGCTCTCCATCACACCGCGCTCTGTCACGCCGCTCTCCATCACACCGCGCTCCATCACACCGCGCTCCGTCACGCCGCGCTCCGTCACGCCGCGCTCCATCACAACGCGCTCCATCACGCCGCGCTCCGTCACACCGCGCTCCGTCACACCGCGCTCCGTCACTCCGCGCTCCATCACACCGCGCTCCATCACGCCGCGCTCCGTCACGCCGCGCTCCATCACACCGCGCTCCATCACGCCGCAGTCCGTCACGCCGCGCTCCATCACGCCGCGCTCCATCACACCGCAGTCCGTCACGCCGCGCTCCATCACGCCGCGCTCCATCACACCGCTCTCCATCACACAGTGCTCCATCACGCCGCGCTCCATTACGCTGCGCTCCATCAAACCGCGCTCCATTACGCTGCGCTCCATCACGCCGCGCTCCATCATGCCGCGCTCCATCATGCCGCGCTCCATCACGCCGCGCTCCA
Organism: Nanorana parkeri; assembly: GCF_000935625.1. NCBI lineage: Eukaryota > Metazoa > Chordata > Amphibia > Anura > Dicroglossidae > Nanorana > Nanorana parkeri. Next base: position 9,910 of record NW_017309899.1, on the reverse strand, counting down.
TCACGCCGCGCTCCATCACTTGCTCCTCTCCGACTTGCAGCACAATTTTAGAACACTTCCAGAGAAGTGATGAAAACATTTGCCAGTAAATTGGGAAAAGTTTCCCTCAGAGACACAAAATAAAATTATAAGAAAGAAAAACAATTTAATTAGCGAGATCATAAAACCGCCAAATTCCCGGAGACTCTGCCGCCTGCAACGCCGCAAAAAGCCGCCCCTCCCCCCGGATCCTCCAACTCCGCGCTGTGTATGTGATAGAGTATGTGGAAGATATCAGAGGAATACAATGTAACACTTCCCTGCCCCCTCCCCCTCCCCCCCCAACAGTGATCACCGGGGGAACCTGTATGGTTATACCGTCTCTGTGTCAGTGATCACCGGGGGGAACCTGTATGGTTACACCGTCTCTGTGTCAGTGATCACCGGGGGGAACCTGTATGGTTATACCGTCTCTGTGTCAGTGATCACCGGGGGGAACCTGTATGGTTACACCGTCTCTGTGTCAGTGATCACCGGGGGGAACCTGTATGGTTATACCGTCTCTGTGTCAGTGATCACCGGGGG
>NW_017309899.1:4822-8837 GCF_000935625.1 Nanorana parkeri | reverse complement strand
TCACACCGCGCTCCATCACGCCGCGCTCCATCAAACCACGCTCCATCACGCCGCGCTCCATCACGCCACGCTCCATCACGCCGCGCTCCATCACACCGCAGTCCGTCACGCCGCGCTCCATCACGCCGCGCTCCATCACACCGCTCTCCATCACACAGTGCTCCATCACGCCGCGCTCCATTACGCTGCGCTCCATCAAACCGCGCTCCATTACGCTGCGCTCCATCACGCCGCGCTCCATCACGCCGCGCTCCATCACGCCGCGCTCCATCACACCGCAGTCCGTCACGCCGCGCTCCATCACGCCGCGCTCCATCACACCGCTCTCCATCACACAGTGCTCCATCACGCCGCGCTCCATTACGCTGCGCTCCATCAAACCGCGCTCCATTACGCTGCGCTCCATCACGCCGCGCTCCATCATGCCGCGCTCCATCATGCCGCGCTCCATCACGCCGCGCTCCATCACGCCGCGCTCCTTCACACCACGCCATCACGCCGCGCTCCATCACGCCGCGCTCCATCACGCCGCGCTCCATCACTTGCTCCTCTCCGACTTGCAGCACAATTTTAGAACACTTCCAGAGAAGTGATGAAAACATTTGCCAGTAAATTGGGAAAAGTTTCCCTCAGAGACACAAAATAAAATTATAAGAAAGAAAAACAATTTAATTAGCGAGATCATAAAACCGCCAAATTCCCGGAGACTCTGCCGCCTGCAACGCCGCAAAAAGCCGCCCCTCCCCCCGGATCCTCCAACTCCGCGCTGTGTATGTGATAGAGTATGTGGAAGATATCAGAGGAATACAATGTAACACTTCCCTGCCCCCTCCCCCTCCCCCCCCAACAGTGATCACCGGGGGAACCTGTATGGTTATACCGTCTCTGTGTCAGTGATCACCGGGGGGAACCTGTATGGTTACACCGTCTCTGTGTCAGTGATCACCGGGGGGAACCTGTATGGTTATACCGTCTCTGTGTCAGTGATCACCGGAGGAACCTGTATGGTTATACCGTCTCTGTGTCAGTGATCACCGGAGGAACCTGTATGGTTATACCGTCTCTGTGTCAGTGATCACCGGGAGGAACCTGTATGGTTATACCGTCTCTGTGTCAGTGATCACCGGGGGAACCTTTATGGTTATACCGTCTCTGTGGCAGTGATCACCGGGGGAACCTGTATGGTTATACCGTCTCTGTGTCAGTGATCACCGGGGGGAACCTGTATGGTTATACCGTCTCTGGTTGATGAGCTCCGTCTATGGAATAACATATAAAGGTGCATTGAAGGATGGGGGAGGGGTGACTGGCCGCCATGACATCACTTGGCTCCCCACACGCGGTGTTCCTCCAATGATCCGGATGGCTCGGCCGGGACAATGCCGCCACACACTAGAGCCGGCTTGGGGGCTTCTAATTAGTTTGCAGTGGCCGCGCTCCAGAGTCCTCGGTGATCTTGTAAAAAGAAATGAAAGTGCAGCTGGCTCATTAGGTGACCGGCGTGTGTAATGGAAGGCGGGCACAGCGGGCGGCACCGGGTGAGAAGAGAGCGAATGACGCTGACACAGTGGCCGTACTGTTCCTGAATTACATCCGGAGCACCCGGAGGAGACGTTCATCAGCTCTGGGAAGGGACAGACAGGTCCTCTTTAATGTAAGACCGAAGATTTGCAGCACAGGAGGCCGGGGCTCAGTGCCCACCAGACCCCAATCGGCAATTGGACCGCCAATCTATAGAGATGAGGGGAATGTAGAGCCGCCATTCTATAGAGATGAGGGGAATGTAGAGCCGCCAATCTATAGAGATGAGGGGAATGTAGAGCCGCCAATCTATAGAGATGAGGAGAATGTAGAGCCGCCAGTCTATAACAGGAAGTGTCTGAACAAGGACAGAGCGTCGTCACCCTATAACAGGAAGTGCCTGAACAAGGACAGAGCATTGTCACCCTATAACAGGAAGTGTCTGAACAAGGACAGAGCGTTGTCACCCTATAACAGGAAGTGCCTGAACAAGGACCTCCATTGCGGGATCACAAATGAAGATTTTCTGAGATTTTACTGATCGGGGTCACATCGACATTTGGACAGGATGGGAGTGCCGACATTTGTGTATGATGGATCCTGAACTCTGCTGAGGTGTCACCTCTCTCCATCACGTTGGCGTTATTCCCGGTAGGGTGTCACCGATTCCGCCATTTTCCCTAATCGCCCCGAGAAGACGCGGCAGAGAAATCGCAGGTTTTGTTACCATTAAAGGGGCCGAATGTTTCTGGCCGTCAGCTTTGTGGTAACCTGACATTAGGGGGTCACCAATAATCCGCCTTTTCGGGGTCAGACTCTGAAGACGGTGAAACAAATGCGTCTTTAGAATTCGATGTGACAATATCACGGTCCAGACTGTATTCTTATTTACCCAGTCGCCATGGTTACGAGGAGCACCACCCATGCGCCGGCCTGTCATTGGCTGGGGAGTCTCCTTACAGCTGTTACAAAGTATCAGATATCCAGCGCGGAGATTTTCTCTTCAGTGTTTATTTGCTCTCTTTAAATTGATTGTGACATTAATGGCCCTGACCTCTGACCCCTCACTATGATGACATAATTGTCCTGTGACATCACCGCGTCACCGCTATGAAAACATTCATGATGTAAGTCGGGGTGGATTTAAAGGCACAGCGTTCACCTGGACGGGTTATCCTGAGACGCAGCTGCGCGAAGCCGAGATGATGATATATACGGGACTTTAATCCGCCGAATCTGCTTCGAATTAGCGCAATGAGCGTCCGCGGTGAGAGCGGAGTTGGGAAAAGCCGGATTCTGATTCCAGATCGCTGACACGGAATGTTATAGATACAGATCAGCTTAACCCTCTCCGGTCCACGAGCTCCAGAACCTCTGTGGTCCCAGCAGGTTCCGGAATCTATAAGTTCTGATCGTATCAATAAAGGGAAGTCATTTGTATCCGCTGTTTCCGATCTTTCTGTCGGTTCCCATTATTGGATTATAACTCCCAATATTTAGGAGGATTTGATTGATTTGGGTTATTATGAAATCTTCGTGTGCCGGAAAACAACCTAAAATATCATTAAAGTTCCCCAAAGTGTCATTATCAGGAGCCGTGATGGTGGAGAGCACCTTATACCAGCATTGATTGGGGGACACTCCTGATTGGGGGGCACTCCTGATTGGGGGGCACTCCTGATTGGGGGGCACTCCTGATTGGGGGGCACTCCTGATTGGGGGACACTCCTGATTGGGGGGCACTCCTGATTGGGGGACACTCCTGATTGGGGGACACTCCTGATTGGGGGACACTCCTGATTGGGGGACACTCCTGATTGGTGGACACTCCTGATTGAGGGACACTCCTGATTGAGGGACACTCCTGATTGGGGGGCACTCCTGATTGAGGGACACTCCTGATTGGGGGACACTCCTGATTGGGGGACACTCCTGATTGAGGGACACTCCTGATTGGGGGACACTCCTGATTGGGGGATTCTCCTGATTGGTGGACACTCCTGATTGAGGGACACTCCTGATTGAGGGACACTCCTGATTGGGGGGCACTCCTGATTGAGGGACACTCCTGATTGGGGGACACTCCTGATTGAGGGACACTCCTGATTGAGGGACACTCCTGATTGGGGGACACTCCTGATTGGGGGACACTCCTGATTGGTGGACACTCCTGATTGGGGGACAGTCCTGATTGGTGGACACCCCTGATTGGTGGACACTCCTGATTGGGGGATTCTCCTGATTGGTGGACACTCCTGATTGGTGGACACTCCTGATTGGGGTGATTCTCCTGATTGGTGGACACTCCTGATTGGGGGACACTCCTGATTGGGGTGATTCTCCTGATTCGTGGACACTCCTGATTGGGGGACACTCCTGATTGGGGGACACTCCTGATTGGGTGATTCTCCTGATTGGTGGACACTCCTGATTGGGGGACAGTCCTGATTGGTGGACACTCCTGATTGGGGGACAGTCCTGATTGGGGGATGCT
>NW_017309899.1:3426-4409 GCF_000935625.1 Nanorana parkeri | reverse complement strand
GGGGGGGGGTCAGTATGTCTTAAAGGGGCACCCCACCTCTATGGAAGGTGAAGTCCGGTGTGGGCTCTGCGTTCCTGCGTTGGGATTTATTATTCATGGTGAGGAGTTCCCCCGACTGGGCACAAATTAGCACCATGTGCGGGAGAGATGACGAGCGGCTCCGCTGCACATTACATGTGTTTGCTTTAGTCCTGACAGCGGGCCCCGGAGTGCAGACTGTGGAAGGGCCCCAGAATATGATGTATGGTCTTCCATGTGACAGGCTGATAATAAATAGCACTGCAGCTGCCGCCATGCCGTGCCCAGAGAAACACCCGTACATCATCGCCGCCATTAATCCCGCCTGCGTCGTGCGCTGTGGACGGGAAGAATGTTTTTGGGTGTGGTCAGAGCACTCCGGGGGTTCTGATGTCACCGTCCGGAACCAGCTAGTCCAGCAGCCCCCCAACGCCACGGCTATGGCAGAGATATTTCTGGAGGAGTTGCGTCATTGCCAAACCGGCGTCACCTGATAGCGTTTCCTTCTGGCGATAACGCCGTCAATGAGCTGCGCCGGACGTTACATGTAGAATGTCAGCGCAGAGATCCTGAGGAACGCATCATAGATAAGCATGCATGTATACAGAGGGAACTTCCTGTGTATCATAGATAAGCATGCATGTATACAGACATAACTTCCTGTGTATCATAGATAAACATGCATGTATACAGAGGGAACTTCCTGTGTATCATAGATAAGCATGCATGTATACAGAGAGAACTTCCTGTGCATCATAGATAAGCATGCATGTATACAGAGAGAACTTCCTGTGTATCATAGATAAGCATGCATGTATACAGAGGGAACTTCCTGTGTATCATAGATAAGCATGCATGTATACAGAGGGAACTTCCTGTGTATCATTGATAAGCATGCATGTATACAGAGGGAACTTCCTGTGTATCATAGATAAGCCTGCATGAGTACAGAGGCAGATTCCTGC
>NW_017309899.1:1098-2772 GCF_000935625.1 Nanorana parkeri | reverse complement strand
GAACTTCCTGTGTATCATAGATAAGCATGCATGTATACAGAGGGAACTTCCTGTGTATCATAGATAAGCATGCATGTATACAGAGAGAACTTCCTGTGTATCATAGATAAGCATGCATGTATACAGAGGGAACTTCCATCCTGTCATGGGATTTACACAGCTCTGCCACACAGCACAGCCCTGAGACCTGAATTTTCTCTGCTGCAGTTCAGTAACAGTCACAGGTCTTGTCCCTTCCCAGCCTGTGATTGGGCGGTTTAGGAGAAGCAGCAGACTGATGATCTCATCTGCCACTCTGCTCTCTCTTCCTATCAGCATGCTCCTTGTGATGTAGAACACCTGACTGGCTCCTCCCCAGTCTGAGCTGTGCTGTACAGGGACGGCAGGAAGCTGATATCGGGACACATTCGGGGAGTACTGAGGCAGGGTGCTGTGATGGTTTCAGGAAGCCCCTCCCACCAGCCATGATCTGCCTGCATTGTATAGAGAAGCACCAGTGATGACATCATCAGCTATAGAATAATGTATATAATGAAAGGAAAGGTTTTATGGAATCCTCTCATTCTGACACTGCTGATGGGGGAGGGGATGAGAGGTCTCTATGTTCCGGAATGTTCCGTCTCTCCGGGGACGTTACATAATAATCGTATCGGCGATTAGTGTAATACGGTGACATCAGCGGGAGACACAAACCAGCCACGCCCCCTCTGTACAGCGACACGGTCTGTGGTGGCATCATGGCTGTCACCCAACCCCACTCCTGAGACCCCCCCTCCTGAGACCCCCCCTGCCGTGGATGTCCAGGCACTTCCTGTTATAGGGTGACAACGCTCTGGTCTTGTCTCCAATTTCCCCTATGTGTTGTCACCTTGTCACATGATTTTCCTTTGGAGACTATAAGTGGCCGTTACTACATTACACAGACATGGTCATCTGTTGTCACCCTCAGGAAACCCGCCCTGCCCCCCAGGCCTGTCCACTCCAATCCTCTTCTTCATGGCACAGCTGCGGTCTGAAGCGTCTCGTCACACAATCAGGACGAAGGGTTAATTTCACTAATGAGCTCCGAATTCCCCGACCTCTCCGCTCTTCTCCTGGTTGGAGATTGGAAACAGGTGGCGCCATTCGCCTGGCTGATGGGTGCACATGTATGGCGGGCGGAATACGGAGCGGCCATCTGAATGTGCGATCCGGAAGAACATCAAATCGGTGACCCCGTTCCTCCTCCGCTGATGAAATCCACCAGCTCGGGGTCACCGCACTGTCTGCGTGGAATCATTCCTTCATAAGATCCAAACATTCCGCTCGACGCAGAACTCCCGAGGACTCACCAGCCAATCAAAGACCATCGCCAGGGAAACCGCCCCCCCATCTCACCCCGACCCCCAAATCCTAAAATCCCCCCAAATCCCTCCGAGACCCCGAACTCTGAGCAACAATGTATCTTATTTGTGTCACTCGGCTGGAGATCCTCCAATCATCTCTGACACTGTCCTTCCTTCTGGAGGGTGACTACGTCTGTTCCCCATGGTCCCTGTGTGTGTTGTAAAGTAGTCACCGCTCCAAGCTCCGCCCCCCCGGGATGAACTACAATCCCCATACAAATAAGTAAACTAAACCTGAGACTGTAGTCCACCCTGGGGGGCGGAGCTTGGAGCGGTGACTACTTTACAA
>NW_017309899.1:0-865 GCF_000935625.1 Nanorana parkeri | reverse complement strand
GGGGTGAGATGGGGGACGATTGTTTGGAGTTCGGGGGCTCGGAGGGATTTGGGGGTCTCCGGGGTCCAGAGGACAATGTGATGAGCTGTAACATTGGAATCATTTCCGGCAGCCTCCGTCCGCACCGCGCCGCTCATTGGAAGTCATTGAACAATCACCACTGACATGTGATCAGCTGGACGATGGGGGTCACATGACCGATGGGATTGTAGTCATTCTCCGGGAGGAGCTCCGATGGGGTTAATGAGGATTCCGCACAGAATGTTCCGTCTCTCCGATGTCACAGAGAGAGGCAGGAAATCCCATCGCGGCCCCGATATCGCCTAATCTGATTGGAGCTCATTGAAAGAGAAGAGCCATCCGGAGATCCGGTCACTGGCCCCCACAGGATGCTGATAAAGGGCCACTGACCCTGAAAACAGACAAACTCCATGTGAAAGAGACACGTATGACATTCATAGATGTGTGTGAAAGTTCCTACATCCGGGGGCCAATATGGGACAACAGGGGCCCAGGTCAAAGGTCACCGCAGTCGTAGAACGTTTATATTTTACCTTTTTATGTAATAATGATATAAACCGAAAACAACCGCTCACCCCATGCGGACACCCCTGAGGGGAGGACAACCCCCAACAGACAACTCCAAATCTCAATCATTCTAACTGAATCCTACAAAGAAATAAAGACAATGGGACTCGAGGGCGGAGTCTGGTGTCATGTGATTACTGCTGAGGCATTGGTCATGTGGTCTGTGGCAAAATGGACATCGGGGCACCTCAGGGTGATTGGGGTGATTGAGGTGTTCGGGGTGATTGGGGTGTTCGGGGTGATTGAGGTGCTCGGGGTGTTCGGGGTGATTGGGGTG
>NW_017309898.1:39461-40401 GCF_000935625.1 Nanorana parkeri | reverse complement strand
GATTGATTGGCTGGGATTTATCGGCTGTGATTGGCTGTGATTGGCTGGGATTGATCGGCTGTGATTGATTGGCTGGGATGGGATAAGGAAGTGACACGTATGTATTTTCTCTTCCAGGCTCCGATTCAGCAGTTTGCGGATAAGTTGAGCGGTTACTTTGTGCCGTTCATCGTCCTGGTGTCCGTCCTCACGCTGCTCGTCTGGCTGGTGATTGGATATCACGACTTCGACATTGTAGAGAAATACTTTCCTGTGAGTTCCAGAAATGTCCCTTCCGGTGTCCGAGATCGCCCAGAGTGAGGCGGCATCCAATGTCTATGGGGACTGCTACCTCTTATGTATATAGGGTGATGTATAGGGATGTATAGGGATGCATAGGGATGTATATACATGTATTGGGATGTATAGGGATGCATAGGGATGTATATACATGTATTGGGATGCATAGGGATGTATATACATGTATTGGGATGTATAGGGATGCATAGGGATGTATATACATGCATAGGGATGTATAGGGATTTATATACATGTATTGGGATGCATAGGGATGTATATACATGTATAGGGATGCGTATGGATGTATAGGGATGTATAGTGAAGTATACACATGTATAGGGATGTATATACATGCATAGGGATGTATAGTGATGTATAGGGATGTATATACATGTATAGTGATGTATGGGGATGCGTAGGGATGTATATACATGTATAGGGATGCACAGGGATGTATAGGGATGCGTAGGGATGTATATACATGCATAGGGAGTGTGACGGACCCCCGTACTCAGGATGAGTATGTCCGCCGCTGTCTTCTTCCTTGCTGAGGAGATCTTGCCTCCTGAAGATCCTTAGCTCCCAGTTTCCCCAGTCACTAGCCAAGGCTTGAGTGTAGGTGACACCCCCCCCCCAGTCACTAGCCAAGGCTCAGTGTAGG
>NW_017309898.1:28155-36579 GCF_000935625.1 Nanorana parkeri | reverse complement strand
TGTGACGGACCCCCGTACTCAGGATGAGTATGTCCGCCGCTGTCTTCTTCCTTGCTGAGGAGATATTGGAACCCGCTGATCTGTAGCTCCCAGTTTCCCCAGTCACTAGCCAAGGCTTGAGTGTAGGTGACACCCCCCAGTCACTAGCCAAGGCTGGAGTGTAGGTGAAACAAACTCTGATTTATTGAACAACTGCACAAACTTATATACAGCAAGTGATCAGATCAGAATATAATCCCATCACATCCCCCCTCCCCCTCCCAGACCATCGGTCTGCTCAACACCACAGGTGTCCACCTGCTAACGAGCTCCAGACAGCCATAGCTGGAGCCTGGCCAGAATGTCATTGTTCTGAGCTCCCTCAGAGAACAATGGGAGATAACGAGGGGGAGGGGAGGGGAGGGGTGCTGATAGTCTTTCCATAACCAGGTCACACAGCATAACGCACTCACACATAACCCAACACCAATACACATTTACCTCATAAACTCATCACCGTGTCGTCACAGGGATGTATAGTGATGTATGGGGATGCGTAGGGATGTATATACATGTATAGGGATGCACAGGGATGTATATACATGTATTGGGATGTATAGGGATGCGTAGGGATGTATATACATGTATAGGGATGCGTAGGGATGTATAGGGATGCGTAGGGATGTATATACATGTATAGGGATGTGTAGGGATGTATATACATGTATTGGGATGTATAGGGATGCGTAGGGATGTATATACATGTATAGGGATGTGTAGGGATGTATATACATGTATAGGGATGCGTAGGGATGTATAGGGATGTGTAGGGATGCGTAGGGATGTATATACATGTATAGGGATGCGTAGGGATGTATAGGGATGCGTAGGGATGCATAGGGAAGTCATATTGATGATCCATATTGCTATTCTCCCCTCTGTAGGGCTACAACAAGAGCATTTCGCAGGGCGAGGTGATCGTGCGTTTTGCCTTCCAAGCTGCAATAACCGTATTATGCATCGCCTGCCCCTGCTCCCTGGGCCTGGCAACCCCAACAGCCGTCATGGTTGGGACAGGAGTTGGCGCTCAGAACGGAATCCTGATAAAGGGCGGCGAGCCGCTGGAAATGGCGCACAGAGTGAGTTCCGTGTTTCTGAGTCGCTGACCACCAGCCCCGTGTGGAGGTGACATGTGACATGAAGTAGACGTGATCCCCGTCACTGTCTTGTATGATCTTTAACATGTTCATTTCAGAAGTCATTTTCTCATTATAATGCTCCCTGGTGATCCCGCCATTGGGGTCCCCGCTGTCCTCCTGCGTTGTCACTCATGGAGACTACAAGGGGCTGTGTCAGCACTCATTACACAGACACGGCCCACTGTTGTCACCCTCAGGAAGCCCGCCCTGAGAAATGGCGTGCAGCCATCACTGGAGTGCATGTAGACAGGAAGTAGCTGGAAAGAGGCTGCGGGAGATCAGCAGCACTGAGATGGAATGAAGGATAAAAGCAGAAATAACAGTTGTGTATATACACAGGACACAGTGCGTCCATTATGCTTGTTCCATGGTGGAGGTTCAGGAAGCAGCCAGGCAACTAGTATTTCCTTCTAGTCCATTGAGGGACACAGGAAGTCTTTCACATTCCGGTTATAATGTCGCCTTCAGGAGGATTGGACAGCCCAGGAGAGCCGATCCTACTCCCGGCAAGGCTCAGGTGTGGCCTTCTTTATAGGTCTAGGATGGGCAGATATTGAAGCGGGATGTTCCTTAGGGCTTCGGCCTAGGGGGGGGAGGGGGGGGAGCTTGTCCCTCAGCTTTATGTGGACTCCATTCCTAATTTGTGGTGAGGAGATCTGCCTCCTATCTCCTGCCTAATACTTGTATGGGGAGTTCCCATGTACCTTTCCCTGTATGGCCATGCTGTCTCTGCGGGATTCAACCTTGGTCCTCCTAGGTGTGCTCAGGGACCACCATTCCACTCCTTGGAGGTCACTCTGCCCCAGGTTATTCCTGGTAGTCCCTGGTGAGGTGAGTGTCTGCCCCAGGTTAGTCCCTGGTGAGGTGAGTGTCTGCCCCAGGTTATCCCTGGTAGTCCCTGGTGAGGTGAGTGTCTGCCCTGATAACCATTTGGTTCGTGGACCCTTTTTTCTCTTGAACGTTATGGGATTCGGTGATTTCAGGCTGAGCACCTCCTCTACCTCGGCGTGGTTCTGGTGTTCCCTCTACCAGAACATTCTTCTCAGGTCCCAGCTCTGTGAGAGGAACCCCTTCTCCGTGTTGACCACAGTTTAGGCTTTGAGTCCTTTCCCTGTAGAGGAGTTATCACGTCACCCTTCTAGTTGGATCAGGTGGAGCAGCTCCCAAGGTCTAAGGTCCGGTGTCTTCCCTCCCAAGGTCTATGGTCTAAGGTCCGGTGTCTTCTCTCCCATGGTCTATGGTCTAAGGTCCAGTGTCTTCCCTCCCAAGGTCTAAGGTCCGGTGTCTTCCCTCCCAAGCTCTATGGTCCGGTGTCTTCCCTCCCAACGTCTTTGGTCTATGGTCCGGTGTCTTCCCTCCCAAGGTCTATGGTCCGGTGTCTTACCTCCCAAGGTCTATGGTCTATGGTCCGGTGTCTTCCCTCCCAAGGTCTATGGTCTATGGTCCGGTCTCTTCCCTCCCAACGTCTATGGTTTATGGTTCGGTGTCTTCCCTCCCAAGGTCTATGGTCTAAGGTTCGGTGTCTTCTCTCCCCAGGTCTATGGTCTATGGTCCGGTGTCTTCTCTCCCAAGGTCTATGGTCTATGTTCGGTGTCTTCTCTCCCAAGGTCTATGTTCGGTGTCTTCTCTCCCAAGGTCTATGTTCGGTGTCTTCCCTTCCAAGGTCTATGGTCTAAGGTTCGGTGTCTTCCCTCCCAAGGTCTATGGTCTAAGGTCCGGTGTCTTCCCTCCCAACGTCTATGGTTTATGGTCTGGTGTCTTCCCTCCCAATGTCTATGTTCGGTGTCTTCTCTCCCAAGGTCTATGTTCGGTGTCTTCCCTCCCAACGTCTATGGTCTAAGGTTCGGTGTCTTCCCTCCCATGGTCTATGGTCCGGTGTCTTCCCTCCCATGGTCTATGGTCCGGTGTCTTCCCTCCCAAGGTCTATGGTCTATGGTCCGGTCTCTTCCCTCCCAACGTCTATGGTTTATGGTTCGGTGTCTTCCCTCCCAAGGTCTATGGTCTAAGGTTCGGTGTCTTCTCTCCCCAGGTCTATGGTCTATGGTCCGGTGTCTTCTCTCCCAAGGTCTATGGTCTATGTTCGGTGTCTTCTCTCCCAAGGTCTATGTTCGGTGTCTTCCCTTCCAAGGTCTATGGTCTAAGGTTCGGTGTCTTCCCTCCCAAGGTCTATGGTCCGGTGTCTTCCCTCCCAAGGTCTATGGTCCGGTGTCTTCCCTCCCAAGGTCTATGTTCGGTGTCTTCCCTCCCAAGGTCTATGTTCGGTGTCTTCCCTCCCAAGGTCTATGTTCGGTGAAGGTGAGAGACTTCCTGTGTCCCTTGCTTGGCAGTGTGTCCAATGCTTCTGTAGGCGGCACTATAACCTGAAGGTGAGAGACTTCCTGTGTCCCTTGTGTGGCAGTGTGTCCAATCCTTCTGTAGGCGGCACTATAACCTGAAGGTGAGAGACTTCCTGTGTCCCTTGTGTGGCAGTGTGTCCAATCCTTCTGTAGGCGGCACTATAACCTGAAGGTGAGAGACTTCCTGTGTCCCTTGTGTGGCAGTGTGTCCAATCCTTCTGTAGGCGGCACTATAACCTGAAGGTGAGAGACTTCCTGTGTCCCTTGTGTGGCAGTGTGTCCAATCCTTCTGTAGGCGGCACTATAACCTGAAGGTGAGAGACTTCCTGTGTCCCTTGTGTGGCAGTGTGTCCAATCCTTCTGTAGGCGGCACTATAACCTGAAGGTGAGAGACTTCCTGTGTCCCTTGTGTGGCAGTGTGTCCAATCCTTCTGTAGGCGGCACTATAACCTGAAGGTGAGAGACTTCCTGTGTCCCTTGTGTGGCAGTGTGTCCAATCCTTCTGTAGGCGGCACTATAACCTGAAGGTGAGAGACTTCCTGTGTCCCTTGTGTGGCAGTGTGTCCAATCCTTCTGTAGGCGGCACTATAACCTGAAGGTGAGAGACTTCCTGTGTCCCTTGTGTGGCAGTGTGTCCAATCCTTCTGTAGGCGGCACTATAACCTGAAGGTGAGAGACTTCCTGTGTCCCTTGTGTGGCAGTGTGTCCAATCCTTCTGTAGGCGGCACTATAACCTGAAGGTGAGAGACTTCCTGTGTCCCTTGTGTGGCAGTGTGTCCAATCCTTCTGTAGGCGGCACTATAACCTGAAGGTGAGAGACTTCCTGTGTCCCTTGTGTGGCAGTGTGTCCAATCCTTCTGTAGGCGGCACTATAACCTGAAGGTGAGAGACTTCCTGTGTCCCTTGTGTGGCAGTGTGTCCAATCCTTCTGTAGGCGGCACTATAACCTGAAGGTGAGAGACTTCCTGTGTCCCTTGTGTGGCAGTGTGTCCAATCCTTCTGTAGGCGGCACTATAACCTGAAGGTGAGAGACTTCCTGTGTCCCTTGTGTGGCAGTGTGTCCAATCCTTCTGTAGGCGGCACTATAACCTGAAGGTGAGAGACTTCCTGTGTCCCTTGTGTGGCAGTGTGTCCAATCCTTCTGTAGGCGGCACTATAACCTGAAGGTGAGAGACTTCCTGTGTCCCTTGTGTGGCAGTGTGTCCAATCCTTCTGTAGGCGGCACTATAACCTGAAGGTGAGAGACTTCCTGTGTCCCTTGTGTGGCAGTGTGTCCAATCCTTCTGTAGGCGGCACTATAACCTGAAGGTGAGAGACTTCCTGTGTCCCTTGTGTGGCAGTGTGTCCAATCCTTCTGTAGGCGGCACTATAACCTGAAGGTGAGAGACTTCCTGTGTCCCTTGTGTGGCAGTGTGTCCAATCCTTCTGTAGGCGGCACTATAACCTGAAGGTGAGAGACTTCCTGTGTCCCTTGTGTGGCAGTGTGTCCAATCCTTCTGTAGGCGGCACTATAACCTGAAGGTGAGAGACTTCCTGTGTCCCTTGTGTGGCAGTGTGTCCAATCCTTCTGTAGGCGGCACTATAACCTGAAGGTGAGAGACTTCCTGTGTCCCTTGTGTGGCAGTGTGTCCAATCCTTCTGTAGGCGGCACTATAACCTGAAGGTGAGAGACTTCCTGTGTCCCTTGTGTGGCAGTGTGTCCAATCCTTCTGTAGGCGGCACTATAACCTGAAGGTGAGAGACTTCCTGTGTCCCTTGTGTGGCAGTGTGTCCAATCCTTCTGTAGGCGGCACTATAACCTGAAGGTGAGAGACTTCCTGTGTCCCTTGTGTGGCAGTGTGTCCAATCCTTCTGTAGGCGGCACTATAACCTGAAGGTGAGAGACTTCCTGTGTCCCTTGTGTGGCAGTGTGTCCAATCCTTCTGTAGGCGGCACTATAACCTGAAGGTGAGAGACTTCCTGTGTCCCTTGTGTGGCAGTGTGTCCAATCCTTCTGTAGGCGGCACTATAACCTGAAGGTGAGAGACTTCCTGTGTCCCTTGTGTGGCAGTGTGTCCAATCCTTCTGTAGGCGGCACTATAACCTGAAGGTGAGAGACTTCCTGTGTCCCTTGTGTGGCAGTGTGTCCAATCCTTCTGTAGGCGGCACTATAACCTGAAGGTGAGAGACTTCCTGTGTCCCTTGTGTGGCAGTGTGTCCAATCCTTCTGTAGGCGGCACTATAACCTGAAGGTGAGAGACTTCCTGTGTCCCTTGTTTGGCAGTGTGTCCAATGCTTCTGTATGCGGCACTATAACCTGCAGGTGAGAGACTTCCTGTGTTCAGGTTTCCGGCTTATTACGGGTCAGAACGTTTTCTTAGATCTAATCTTGAACCTCATCTGTCTGCATGGAGTCTTTGGTCATGTGGTGCATGGAGGAATAACACGTATCATGTATGTTCAGGTGAAGACTGTGGTGTTCGATAAGACCGGGACCATCACTCACGGATCTCCAGTCGTTATGCAGGTGAAGGTGTTAGTAGAAAGCAACAGGATGCCAACGAACAAGCTGCTGGCCATTGTGGGAACTGCAGAGAGCAACAGCGAGCATCCTCTTGGCTCAGCCGTCACCAAGTACTGTAAAGAGGTAACCATGCCGCCATTTCTCTACACATGTAGCAGTGGGCTGATAGGAGGGGAGAGCAGAGTGACCAGGTGGATCATTTCATCAGTCTGCTCCTTCTCTTTTCACTGTCCAATCACAGGCTGGGGGGTGGAGAGAGGAGTCCACTATATTCCTCCTACAGTCCATACCTGTAGCATAGAGAGTGGCGTCACCCCCTGGCTGAGCTGTGTAAATCTCAGGACTGGATAGGTAACCACACAGGTAGAACGTCTCCCATATATCTGTACTCAGCCACCTCCCCGGAGTTCAGCTTTACACATAAAGATCCGTCTATTCCTGTGATAAGAAATAATTCCCGTGGATGGGAGGGGGGGGGGGGGGCGGGGGGGGGGGGGGGGCGGCCCCTTCTTCGGGACGCAGAAGCGATCTGGCGACAGGTAAGTCGCCAGGATCGCTTCTGTTGTAAAGCCTACAGGAAGTGAGGGATCACCTCACCCTTATAGAAGTGCCCCCATTGAGGGGATTTCCCTCCAATTTCTGTTCTGGTGACACTACAGAAAGTGAGGACACTACAGGAAGTGAGGGTACTACAGGAAGTGAGGGTACTACAGGAAGTGAGTGTACTACAGGAAGTGATGACACTACAGGAAGTGATGACACTACAGGAAGTGAGGGTACTACAGGAAGTGAGGGTACTACAGAAAGTGAGGGTACTACAGAAAGTGAGGGTACTACAGGAAGTGAGGCTACAACAGGAAGTGATGACACTACAGGAAGTGAGGCTACAACAGGAAGTGATGACACTACAGGACGTGAGGGTGGATTGTCTTGGATATGAAGACTACAATGTTACCAGGACAGATGGCTGAGGTTGTATCCGGTGTGTACACACCAGACTACTCTTTGCTGTCTCATATTTCCGGTCTCTGTCGCTGAATTGTTGTGTTGTGTACTCAGGTGCTGAAAGCGGAGACGTTGGGTACCTGTTCGGATTTCCAGGCCGTGCCGGGATGTGGGATCAGCTGCAGAGTCAGTAATATTCAGCAACTCCTGAGAAGCGACAACCAGACAACCAGCAAGAACCACAGAAACGTCTTGTTAGTCCAAATCGAGGGGTCCCAGGAGGACTCCGACCTTTACCCCCTCATAGAGCCGCAGTCTGCATGTAAGGGCTCACCCGTGTTATGTGTCCTGGGGGCGGGGGGGGGCACGTAGTATAGATTTAGTGTTTGCGTCATGCCGGCGTTACCGATCTAAACTCCCATAAAGAGACTTCATTGGTGAAAATCAATCTAGATCCTCGGTTCTCACCTGGTGCGCCATGACCCCGTGTCCACCAAGTCCCCGCGTGCCTTCTACTTCAGCCTCCCGCTAGCGCAGCACTGTCAGTTCTCACACCGAGCAGCCATTCAAAATATGCGGCCCGGTGCCGAGTGTCAGCTTCAAGTGGGGGGGAGGGGGGGAGCTATGGCGGCGATAGAGTTCCTAGACAATAAGTCTTCATAATGGTCCCCTGTGAGGACACATGTCCACCATCATGACCTCCACCCTGTCCACCATCATGACGTCCACCATCATGACCTCCATCCTGTCCACCATCATGACGTCCTCCATCATGACCTCCACCATCCTGTCCACCATCATGACCTCCACCCTGTCCACCATCATGACGTCCACCATCATGACCTCCATCCTGTCCACCATCATGACCGCCATCATGACTTCCATCATGACCTCCACCATCCTGTCCACCATCATGACTTCCACCATCCTGTCCACCATCATGACTTCTTAACACGTATCATGTATGTTCAGGTGAAGACTGTGGTGTTCGATAAGACCGGGACCATCACTCACGGATCTCCAGTCGTTATGCAGGTGAAGGTGTTAGTAGAAAGCAACAGGATGCCAACGAACAAGCTGGTGGCCATTGTGGGAACTGCAGAGAGCAACAGCGAGCATCCTCTTGGCTCAGCCGTCACCAAGTACTGTAAAGAGGTAACCATGCCGCCATTTCTCTACACATGTAGCAGTGGGCTGATAGGAGGGGAGAGCAGAGTGACCAGGTGGATCATTTCATCAGTCTGCTCCTTCTCTTTTCACTGTCCAATCACAGGCTGGGGGGTGGAGAGAGGAGTCCACTATATTCCTCCTACAGTCCATACCTGTAGCATAGAGAGTGGCGTCACCCCCTGGCTGAGCTGTGTAAATCTCAGGACTGGATAGGTAACCACACAGGTAGAACGTCTCCCATATATCTGTACTCAGCCACCTCCCCGGAGTTCAGCTTTACACATAAAGATCC
>NW_017309898.1:25948-28014 GCF_000935625.1 Nanorana parkeri | reverse complement strand
TTCATTGCTGTCTGCACCTCCTGGGGGAGATTTTCCCTCACTTCCTGTCTTGTGTACATGTGTCACACATGTGACAGGAAGTGAGGGATCACCTCACCCTTATAGAAGTGCCCCCATTGAGGGGATTTCCCTCCAATTTCTGTTCTGGTGACACTACAGAAAGTGAGGACACTACAGGAAGTGAGGGTACTACAGGAAGTGAGGGTACTACAGGAAGTGAGTGTACTACAGGAAGTGATGACACTACAGGAAGTGATGACACTACAGGAAGTGAGGGTACTACAGGAAGTGAGGGTACTACAGAAAGTGAGGGTACTACAGAAAGTGAGGGTACTACAGGAAGTGAGGCTACAACAGGAAGTGATGACACTACAGGAAGTGAGGCTACAACAGGAAGTGATGACACTACAGGAAGTGAGGGTGGATTGTCTTGGATATGAAGACTACAATGTTACCAGGACAGATGGCTGAGGTTGTATCCGGTGTGTACACACCAGACTACTCTTTGCTGTCTCATATTTCCGGTCTCTGTCGCTGAATTGTTGTGTTGTGTACTCAGGTGCTGAAAGCGGAGACGTTGGGTACCTGTTCGGATTTCCAGGCCGTGCCGGGATGTGGGATCAGCTGCAGAGTCAGTAATATTCAGCAACTCCTGAGAAGCGACAACCAGACAACCAGCAAGAACCACAGAAACGTCTTGTTAGTCCAAATCGAGGGGTCCCAGGAGGACTCCGACCTTTACCCCCTCATAGAGCCGCAGTCTGCATGTAAGGGCTCACCCGTGTTATGTGTCCTGGGGGCGGGGGGGGGCACGTAGTATAGATTTAGTGTTTGCGTCATGCCGGCGTTACCGATCTAAACTCCCATAAAGAGACTTCATTGGTGAAAATCAATCTAGATCCTCGGTTCTCACCTGGTGCGCCATGACCCCGTGTCCACCAAGTCCCCGCGTGCCTTCTACTTCAGCCTCCCGCTAGCGCAGCACTGTCAGTTCTCACACCGAGCAGCCATTCAAAATATGCGGCCCGGTGCCGAGTGTCAGCTTCAAGTGGGGGGGAGGGGGGGAGCTATGGCGGCGATAGAGTTCCTAGACAATAAGTCTTCATAATGGTCCCCTGTGAGGACACATGTCCACCATCATGACCTCCACCCTGTCCACCATCATGACGTCCACCATCATGACCTCCATCCTGTCCACCATCATGACGTCCTCCATCATGACCTCCACCATCCTGTCCACCATCATGACCTCCACCATCATGACCTCCACCATCATGACCTCCATCCTGTCCACCATCATGACCTCCTTCCTGTCCACCATCATGACCTCCACCATCATAACCTCCATCATGTCCGCCGTCATAGCATTCCCCGAGCCTGGTACCTTTATGGGTATTGAGCCTCCTGAGGAGAGATCTGACTGATCTCTTCCAGCTCCGTGGTCTGTATGGATCCTCGCAGTGACATCTCTCCTCGGGTGTCCTCTTAGCTTTGAGCGTCCTCTACAAATAAAGTTGCACGGCTCGCTGTCTCTGGCCTGACGCGTTTCACTCCATGGGGCGCTGACCTGTCACCGTATGAATGTAATAGATGTGCAGATATAAGATGATTGACATTCCTCTTCTGTGCAGCTTCCTCCACGTCTCAGAGCCACTCCGTGCTGATCGGCAACCGCGAATGGATGAACCGGAACTTCCTGACCATGAAGAATGACACGGACCTCCTGATGACTGAACACGAGAGTAAAGGACGCACCGCCGTGCTGGTGGCTGTAGATGGTACATTGAGACGCGCAACCCATTCTATATATCACATTATTATATAACAGACCATTCTATAGGCCATAGTCCACGTTGGGACCGCTGAGTGGACGGGATCGGCAGGCAGTCATTGTACTTGTTTTTTGTAGGGGTTCTCTGTGGGCTGATCGCCATCGCAGACGAGGTGAAGCCGGAGGCGGCGCTGGCGGTCCATACTCTGCGGTCCATGGGCCTGGATGTTGTCTTAATGACCGGAGACAACAGTAAAAAGGCAAAGACCATTGCCTGCCAGGTACGTGTGTCCCC
>NW_017309898.1:25135-25523 GCF_000935625.1 Nanorana parkeri | reverse complement strand
CCCCCCCTATGGGCAGTGTCCCCGGCCGGGGCTCCTGACCTTTGACCCCCTCTGTAATCGTCTCCTCTCCTGATAGGTCGGGATCACCAGGGTGTTCGCTGAGGTCCTTCCGTCTCATAAAGTGGCCAAAGTGAAGCAGCTGCAGGAGCAGGGGACGCGGGTGGCCATGGTGGGCGATGGAATCAATGACTCCCCTGCTCTGGCCATGGCTGATGTCGGGATTGCTATCGGGACCGGAACCGACGTGGCCATTGAAGCGGCAGATGTGGTTCTGATTAGGGTAAGTCACATGATCACACAACCTTGCGCTGCTTGTATGTTACACGCGTGTGTTATGTCGGCATCAGATATCAACATTTAGAGTATAGCTTTAAAGCCCCACAACCCC
>NW_017309898.1:24673-25020 GCF_000935625.1 Nanorana parkeri | reverse complement strand
TACATAAAGATTTTTCATCCCTTATTCACAAGTTCACTGAGGAACTTAATGATCTGGGAGATAGAGTGGATTTCATGGAAAATAAAATGGGGGATTATGCAGAAGCACATAATGAGTTAGTGGATGCCCATAAAACTACAGCTGATGAGGTCCCTCACCTTAAAGATAAAATGGCGGATATAGAAGATCGAGCCCGACGTAATAATGTCAAGCTGAGAGGAGTGCCTGAGACTGTTTCATCGACAGATCTTAGAATGTATGTCCAAGCGATCTGTTCCCATCCCATCATGGTGGATAGAGCACATGGCCTTCCTAAGCCCTCTTATCTCCCTGTCACGGTACCTAGG
>NW_017309898.1:21506-24004 GCF_000935625.1 Nanorana parkeri | reverse complement strand
GTGGGATATAGAGGGATGATTGATGGGTGTGCTGGGGGTGGACATAGAGGGATGATTGATGGGTGTGCTGGGAGCGGGATATAGAGGGATGATTGATGGGTGTGCTGGGAGCGGGATATAGAGGGATGATTGATGGGTGTGATGGGGGCGGGATAACGGCGACCAGGACAGATACGAAGGGTGCATCTACCTAATGGGGACAGCAATAAAAACCTGACCGGGGGTCTAATCCCTCCCCACTGCTATGAATAGGACTGATAAGTATTTGTAGATATTATATTATTTTCCAGTACACCGTTTATGATTCTTGATGGTGGACAGGAAATAACGCACGCTGCTCCTTTATAATTACATCCTCCATGTTCCTTAGACTAACAAGTCCTTTTATTTGTCTTCCATCCTGTGTTTCTGTGTCACCCTCAGCCTCGGACTCAGAACCTCCCTCCTACGTCATCCTCAATATCATCAGATTGATCCTGGGGGTCCTGGTACTTCTGGCCGCCCTGTATGTCTTCTTTTCCAGCCGGGGTGAGTACTACTTCCCCCACCCTCCCCGTGTCCCCTCTATAGAATATCCCTCCATGGGGGGGTCATTGTTTGATCTTTTCTTTCTGCAGGTGTTCTCTCTGTGAGGAAGACATGATGTCCATCCTTGGACTCACCTGTTACTTCCTGCCATATCTTATCATCCATGGTTCTGGAGAAGATTGGATATCGGACCTAACTGAGAAGAATCCATGGAAGTCTCCTCCTTGCTCTGCTTCTACCTGAGATGTTCATCCTCCTGTATATGACTTACCAATGGAACATGTCTATGGCGGTTGTAGAACGAGTTTGGTAAATCTGCTGACAAAGCTCACGAAGGTCTCCTCACATCCTCCCAGGTCTCCTCACATCCTCCCAGGTCTCCTCACATCCTCCCAGGTCTCCTCGCATCCTCCCAGGTCTCCTCGCATCCTCCCAGATCTCCTCACATCCTCCCAGGTCTCCTCACATCCTCCCAGGTCTCCTCGCATCCTCCCAGGTCTCCTCGCATCCTCCCAGGTCTCCTCGCATCCTCTCAGGTCTCCTCGCATCCTTCAGTCACTAGCCAAGGCTTGAGTGTAGGGTAAACAAACTCTGGTTTATTGAACAACTGCACAAACTTTTATACAGCAAGTGATGAAATCAGAATATAATCCCATCACATCCCCCCTCCCCCCCCCAGACCATCGGTCTGCTCAACACCACAGGTGTCCACCTGCTAACGAGCTCCAGACAGCCATAGCAGGAGCCTGGCCAGAATGTCATTGTTCTGAGCTCCCTCAGAGAACAATGGGAGATAACGAGGGATGGTGCTGATAGTCTTTCCATAACCAGGTCACACAGCATAACGCACTCACACATAACTCAACACCAATACACATTTACCTCATAAACTCATCACCATGTCGTCACACAGTCGTCTTATTAATCTCGAATATTTCCTGTCCGCGGAGGAAGTCATCATGTCACTTCCTCTCACACAGATCTCCTCAGTCCCGCACATTGACTACTCATCCTGCATCCCATGTGGGTGAAGGTCTGCCAGATAAAGGCCGACTCCCTCCATAACTTCTTCGAGTGGGAGGAGTTAGAAGAGGTGAATGATGAAACATTTGTTCAGATGGTAACCGGAGATTCTCACACCCAACACTTCTGAGATATAATTTTTCCGATGTCTCCTGTTTGGAAATAAGAAGTTAGACTGAATGGAGACTGCAGGCCGGGAGATGAGAAGATGTTCTAATATTTGTTGGGTGTGTAGCGCCCATCACCTTTTGTGATCTGCCTACTAAGCATTTAGTGATAGGCGGGGCTGTAGTCGGCCTGGCTGGATTTGTAGTGGCGATTATATGGTTAATCCCAGGTGTCTAACCTTGCCTGTACCCCCCCTGGGCGGAGTGAGACTCTGTCATATTGTGGGACAGCCAATAGGAGACACAGTAATATGTGTACAGTACAGCAGCCAATTACTGGGCTTTACTCAGCCAGTGGTGCATGCTGGGGCAGGGTACATATATGGGTGGGAGCTGCCATGTGCTCAGACTAGCCGGGACCAGCCATGGGATAGGGCTGAGTCCTGTTCAGCCTTCCCCCCAGGCTAGGCCAAGGCCTGGGGGTGGGCAGTGGCTGAAGTGAGGTTCCCCTGAGGCCTGTAAGATGGAGAGAGGAAAAGGACCAGGACCAGTGCAGGCTCTTGAAGTGCCCTGGATCTATGCGGACTTCAGAGCATGGTCTAGAACCCCTATACCCTCTCTCCCTAATTAGAAGTTCAATAAAATGTTCAACTAGCATCATATCACTGAAGTGGACATTCATTCACTCCTGTATACTCCTATATACTCCTGTATACTCCTATATACTTCTATATACTCCTGTATACTCCTATATACTCCTGTATACTCCTATATACTTCTATATACTCCTGTATACTCCTATATACTCCTGTATACTCCTATATACTTCTATATACTCCT
>NW_017309898.1:19669-20221 GCF_000935625.1 Nanorana parkeri | reverse complement strand
TCCCTTATATGTACGGTCCCTTCCTTCCGTCATCCCCCCACCCTTTCTTTCCTACCCCTTCCCTTATAGATACCCATAGCTCCTCCTTATACCATGCCCTCCCTTATATGTAAGGTCCTTTCCTTCCGTCATCCCCCCACCCTTTCTTTCCTACCCCTTCCCTTATAGATACCCATAGCTCCTCCTTATCCCATGCCTTCCCTTATATGTACGGTCCCTTCCTTCCGTCATCCCCCCACCCTTTCTTTCCTACCCCTTCCCTTATAGATACCCATAGCTCCTCCTTATCCCATGCCCTCCCTTATATGTAAGGTCCCTTCCTTCCGTCATCCCCCCACCCTTTCCTTCCTACCCCTTCCCTTATAGATACCCTCTAGTATAGTATGTTCCTTCTCAGAGTTATTCTTATGTTGGAAATGTTGATTGACACGGATACTTTCACTGTGGGAGTCACATAGGGAGGTTTCATTGCCGCTACATTCCGATGTGACCATTTTAACATTCTCGATCCCAAGGTGGAAAAATTCTAAGGTTTAGTAGATGATGAAGACG
>NW_017309898.1:11192-19392 GCF_000935625.1 Nanorana parkeri | reverse complement strand
CCCCAAAAAGATGTTCAATAAAATGTTCAACTAGCATCATATCACTGAAGTGGACATTCATTCACTCCTGTATACTCCTATATACTCCTGTATACTCCTATATACTTCTATATACTCCTGTATACTCCTATATACTCCTATATACTCCTATATACTTCTATATACTCCTATATACTTCTATATACTCCTCCTGTATACTCCTATATACTGCTGTATACTCCTATATACTTCTATATACTCCTCCTGTATACTCCTATATACTCCTGTATACTCCTATATACTTCTATATACTCCTCCTGTATACTCCTATATACTGCTGTATACTCCTATATACTGCTGTATACTCCTGTGCTGCATCCTGAATATTCACACCAGGGACATTTATGACAAAACCTCATTAAAACTCCTTTACAGAGCAGAAGTAGTGAATGATGATGGATGATGATGGTGATGATGGATGATGATGATGACGATATCTCTGCTTTGTGTGTCATGTGGGAGTGCGGTCCGATATGTCAACTTCTCTGGCCGCCTCCCCCACACATGAGATCTGATTGTGTTTGTTATCGCCTTGTGAATTGTGGATGTGATGAGGGTAGCATGGAGTCCACTATGACTCCCCCATTCTCTCCGCTCAGTTTGGGGGTTCATGAAACCTCACGATCTATCAGGATCCAGAACACCTCCAGGTGGCGCTGGAGCCAGTACCTGTGCCCGCCGGCAGGTGTCTCCAGGCAGCCAGGAACTGTCAGGTATCAGACCACCACTGGGCGGTGCTGGAACCTGCGGCTCCAGGGCTCACCTGCGGGTGTCTCTCAGCTGCCACCAATTATCCAACATCTGGTGCTTCCTGGGAGGGTATATAATCCCTCCCTGCAGTCAGGACTGTGGCTCAGTATCCTGTCGCCTTTCCCTGACTGAGTCCTGATCCCTGTCACCTGTTTGCAGTCCTGATCCCTGTTATCCGCTTGCAGTCCTGATCCTTGTTATCCGCTTGCAGTATTGTGTTACCTGCCTGTACCCTGACCCTTTGTCCCTTAGCTCCCCTGTTCTTGCCCGGCTCCCGTGGTCTTGCCCGGCTCCCCTGGTCTTGCCCGGCTCCCCTGGTCTTGCCCGGCTCTATGAGTTTACTCGGTTTGTATGCCCTGTTTGCATTTCCTGGGTTTTTGTTTGAGACTTGTGGGGGGTTGGTGGGGTTGTTGTGTTTTTGTGTTGTTGTTTAATAAACTGTGTGCCTATAACCTTATCTGGTGCGGTCATAGTAATTTGGTCCTCCTGCGTGGGTACCTGCATGCGGTGTGGGGACACCCTGACACGATCATCACAGACTTTCTCAGCCATGAACATTTATTGATGGACATTTGTGCCGCACATCACGCGTCCTGGATGACAGAGATACAGAACAAAAGCAAAACCTTTCCCGGCACACTCACCGGCCAACCTGCATAAAACAAAACAAATGACAATGTCTAACTTTTGGGGTTCAGAGGTCACGGCTCCTCTGTGTAGTGCGGTCCTGCCATGTGCGCCGTGCCTTAGAGCTTGCTTGTCAGATTTACAGAACCGATATTCTCTTCCCATCGTCCTTAGGCCGGTGCTGGTTCACACGCACACATATGTCGTCGCTGCGTCTCTCCCGGGCGGTGCGTCTCCATTTTCATTGCTGAGAATTTTCGTTTTTCTCTCGTTATCGTTTAGACTTCAACATTTGGGTCTGTGAAGTTTTTGTCATTACGCAAGTTCGGTGTTTGGGTCTTCGTGTGCCACACCAGAATCTGCCAAATACCAAGAAACGTTCAGAGAAAGTTCACCAATCACATGGAAGCTGATCGCAGGTGATATTTGTATGGGGGGAGGGGGTAGAGGGGCACCTGGAGACTTACCTTGGTGCAGTTGTCAGCCTTGGGCTCCAGCTCCTCCATTGTCACCAGGTCCTGCAGTAGGCTGGGCTCTTGGTAGCCCGCAGCGACATCCAGCCGGAATATTGCCGTGCGCTTCTCCAGGATTAGCTTCAAGTTAATGGCGAAGCCGGCCATGTCGATGGCGAATGATCGGGATGGGAAAATTTTTACGAACCATCCGGCCACTTTACCCTCCATGTTGACCTTCACGGATTCATAGCGGAGCCCTCCAACAAAAGCCACGGGCCACACTGACACCTTCTTGGTGTATCTCATCTGTAAGAAGACCAAACTCAATAGGAGCGCCCCAGCATTGCAAACACCACTCAACAGACCCATTCAATCCGCAGTCCGATCTTACTAAACCCATTCTGCATTGCGTCATTCTTCTCTGTCACATGAGAACCATAAAGTCCTGAATTGGACAATTACTCTTCATAGTGGGATTTGTAATGGCTGCTTCACAGCTGGCGTGTTGAGCTGCATTAATGAACGCATATTGTGCCCCGTTCACACCACACATGTATGTTGTGCACGGCATAAAAATGGAGCAATGTACAGCACAGAGAGACGCACTCCGCATGATGTAACATACAACCATATACATTGGTGGTCAGCGGAGGGAAGAGTTCCCATATTTGGTGGTCAGTGGAAGGCCAAGCCCTAAGATTTGGTGGTCTTTTGGAGGGGGAGTTCCCAGCATTGGAAGAAAACATCCTCAGAATTGGTGGTCAGTGGGAGGAAGTGTGCTGGGAGGGTAGGGACCCTGCCGTAAGCTGGAGTGTCCCTAGCCTGAAGGGGGTTATTCACAAAGCTGCCGAAGACAGCCGAGTGAATAAGCCAGCCCAAGTGAAATGAGCCGAACGCCTGATTTCAGTCACACATCAGCTGCCTTCGGTGGTGCGTTGCTCTGTATGTTCGGCTGAGCCGAAGGGCAGCGGCGGCCGAAGCGAGCCCAAGGAACACCCAAAGCTGCGGCTGGATCCTTCGGCTCTTTAGAATATTTATTCTGTTCTGACCAATCGCTGAGGGGGTTATGCCAGCCATGTGGGCTGAGAAAGGTGTTAAATATTTGGAGAAACGTTCTAGAAGTGTCTTTTCCTCCCAGGTTGGCTCCCTGGTGAGGATGTGAGTGCAGCAGGGCCCAGTTAAAGTTGCCACCTGTCCAGGATTCACCAGGACACATGATGTCAGGCAGACAGGGGCAACCAAAATGAAGATAGGGGCTACTGGCCCCCCACTGAAAATAGTCTCAAATGTGATATTTACATATGAATAAGCCACGACTCATTCTCCCAAAAAAATGTCAGCGTGTGGCTAGAGTGTTCTGGTTTTGATTGAAGAAAAGGTGGCAACCCTAGGCCCCGTCCTTTTCTCCCAGGCTGCTGCCTGAGAAGGTTGTAGCTGCAGGGAGGTCCAGTCTTTGCCTCTCAGGCCCTTTGCCTGGACAAGGAAGCCAGAGCCAAGAAAGGGGTTTGTTCTCCTAACATTCTGTCTCGACCTAGAGTGTCCTAAACTGGCCTGTACCTGAGGCCAAAGATACTGAACAGTAGGCGCCTGCCTGGACCTATAGAATCTACAAATAACTGATAGCAGAGGCATAAAGGGTCCTACAGACGACCTGGGGCAGAAGTCAAAAGATACTGAAAGACAGAAGCCTGTCTGGGCCCCACGAGATCTCTGGGAAGTTAATTTGCTTGGAGGGATTTTTT
This sequence comes from Nanorana parkeri, assembly GCF_000935625.1. Taxonomy (NCBI): domain Eukaryota; kingdom Metazoa; phylum Chordata; class Amphibia; order Anura; family Dicroglossidae; genus Nanorana; species Nanorana parkeri. Next base: position 15,779 of record NW_017309898.1, on the reverse strand, counting down.
TGTTGCTCTTTTTGGCTATCATGTGCCCTTAACCCTTTCTATCTGTTCATTACATTGGTGGTCATTGGGAGGAAGACTGTCCACTACACTGGTGGTCTTGGGGAGGAAGACTGTCCATTACATTGGTGGCCATTGGGAGGAAGACTTCCCATTACATTGGTGGTCATTGGGAGGAAGACTTCCCATTACATTGGTGGCCATTGGGAGAAATACTGCCCATTACATTTGTGGCCATTGGGAGGAAGATTGTCCATTACATTGGTGGTCTTAGGGAGGAAGACTGCCCATTACATTGGTGGTCATTGGGAGGAAGACTGTCCATTACATTGGTGGTCTTGGGGAGGAAGACGGTCCATTACATTGGTGGTCATTGTAAGAAGGACTGTCCATTACCTTGGTGGTCATTGGGAGGAAGACTGCCCACTACATTGGTGGTCTTGGGGAGGAAGACTGTCCATTACATTGGTGGCCATTGGGAGGAAGACTTCCCATTACATTGGTGGTCTTGGGGAGGAAGACTGTTCATTACATTAGTGGTCATTGTGAGGAAGACTGTCCATTACATTGGTGGTCATTGTAAGAAGGACTGTCCACTACATTGGTGGTCTTAGGGAGGACGATTGTCCATTACATTGGTGGTCTTGGGGAGGAAGACTATCCATTACATTGGGAGGAATACTATCCATTACATTGGTGGTCATTGGGAGGAAGACTGTTCATTACATTGGTGGTCATTGGGAGGAAGACTGTCCATTACATTGGTGGTCATTGGGAGGAGGATTGCCCATTACATTGGTGGCCATTGGGAGGAAGACTTCCCATTACATTGGTGGCCATTGGGAGGAAGACTTCCCATTACATTGGTGGCCATTGGGAGAAATACTGCCCATTACATTTGTGGCCATTGGGAGGAAGATTGTCCACTACATTGGTGGTCATTGGGAGGAGGATTGTCCATAACATTGGTGGTCACAACAATTTTTTAGTGTTTGCCAACTTATTGCAGCTAGAGATGCTGGGAGTGCTCACATTGGTAGCATAAACTAGTTTGTATATGGGCCAAGCTGACCCTAACACTTGGCTATATACATACTGAGACATCGACAGGCCAGTACAGCCTCCCTGACGGCCCCTGTGGGTGACACTTGGATAGTGTCCATATCCGCACTGCTCACCTCTTCAAAGATCTCCAGGCTGTATGTATTGTCATCGTCAGCAAAGTACACCACTCCCTCAGGGGCGTCCTCTGGATAAAAGGTCTCTCGCAGCCAACTGAGGCCCAAGTTCCTCTGGAGGGTACCGCGGGCTTTGCGCACGTCCTTCAAGGACTGGATGGAAAGGTGAGTGTACGGAATCCCTGAGCGCTGCAGGAGGTTCCTGACCACCTGAGTCTTCTGCAGGGCATCTTCCACCACAATCCAGTGCAGGGCGGGGACTTGCCTGAACGCGAGGGTGAGGCGCGTCAGCTCCGCTTTCTGGACTAGACGGGCGTACGTCGGGGTGATGACGAAGATGATGGGAATTGTCGTGGTTTCCGACACAACACTCCGGAATTTAAGGGCTGAAAATCAAAAATTATGAATTATTTTTAACAAAAAAACATTTATTTTCAAAACTTTTTAAAAATATTTATGTAAAATATTTAGAAATACAAAACAGAATGAATGACCTGTTCAGACCAGACAGCACTCAATGAGTTAAACAGAGATCTATCTGAAGACTGCAGTGTGTGTGGCGGGATGGTCCAATCCCCCTCCCAGACCATCGGTCTGCTCAACACCACAGGTGTCCACCTGCTAACGAACTCCAGACAGCCATAGCAGGAGCCTGGCCAGAATGTCATTGTTCTGAGCTCCCTCAGAGAACAATGGGAGATAACGGGGGATGGGGCTGATAGTCTTTCCATAACCAGGTCACACAGCATAACGCACTCAAACATAACCCAACACCAATACACATCCAACTTATAAACTGATCACCGTGTCGTCACAGTCTGTGTCTCTGCCCCTCCCACAATGGTGAGATTTCCTCCAGTAGTTTGTGTCTCTGCCCCTCCCACAATGGTGAGATTCCCCCAGTAGTTAGTGTTGGGGTTATTAGGGATGTCCGCGATGTGTTCGAGCGCGCAACTTCCCATACTGCAAAGAGCCCTCTGAACCTCTAATTGGTTAAAGACTTGCACATGACCACAGCTCAGTACTCATTTGGAGAGATGATTGGGCAAAGTCATGATAACTCTGCCCAATCATGTCACGCCTATCAGATGCCTGCAAACCACACAATTGGGCGGAGCTAGCTGTCAAAATGCCATTATGCCGCGGGAGTCGTTTTAAAAAAATTATTATTTCTATTTATTTTGTATTGTTTGGTTTTTATTTAGTCGTCGTCGTGGACAACGCTGGGCGCCGTGATTGACGCCGGATTACGTCGCTGGATCCATTTTTTGAGTTTTTTTCAATTAAAGGAGTTTATCAAAAGTCTGGAGTTTTTACTATTTGATTTAACCCTTTAGTGAATGGGTACAAGTACCCCTTACTCCTTCACAAGGGGGGGGCGGCATCTGGGTGCCGCCTTATTTAAAGGGGTACCCCAATGCAAATAAGCCCCCCCTGCCCGCAGACCCCCCACAACCAACGGGTCAGGGTTGTGGGGACGAGGCCCTTGTCCCCAACGGCACGGGGACACCCTCCCAATGCCGAGGGCACGTGGCCTGTTGTGGGAGGGAGGAGGGCCAATCGCTCGTCCACCCCCCCCTTTCCGGCCCTGCCAGGCCTGTGCTCGGATCGAGGGTCTGGTATGGAATTTTAGGGGGGACCCCACGTGTCCCCCCCTTTTTGGGGGTGGGGTTCCTCCTTCATATTCCTATATATATATCCGGTATTGTTTGGGAGGGGAAACTGCACACTTTAAGAGTTTATCTCCAGGGCAGTACCCGGACCCCCATACATGTCCCCCAGGGAAGTACCCGGACCCCCCATAGACTTGCATTTGGGGTTGGGGGGTTTGGCCTAGGGGTTATATATATAGTGAGGTTTTCCAGCATTCCAGGAGCAGCACACAGACTCCGGTGTCACTCACAGGCTGAGATCTGCCCTCTGTGAGACCCTGCAGAAGTCTGAGGGCCCCCTTCTCCTTCACAGGGGCCAACACTGACCCCTCAGTGTGGGCTCAGTTATTGATCTATCAGCGGACTGATTGACATTCTGATTATTAATCAACAGATACCCCCCTCAGGTGCCCCCCCCCGATCATCACCTACCTGGGAACTTTTCTGGATACCGGGCAATATAGAGAAGGATCCAAATAGAGAGAAGGAGCAGCAGCGTCCGTCCCTTCATGCTGAGGACTTTGCTCTGATCCAATAATAAACCGTCACAATGTATACAAAGAGTTTAATATTTGACTTCCAGGTGACAACATGTAACAACTATAAATCTTAGATGACACCACGAGATATCAACCACTGTGAGCTCCTGACACCGTTGCCGGGGAAACTACAAATCCATATTACCACCACAATGACACCCTGCCCCTGGGGGGTCCCAGAACCAGGACCACCCCGAGGCAGAAGAGGCTGCAGGGGAACTGCTGGGGAGGGAGGCTCGGTGATTACACAGGGAGATCGGCGTTCTGATGTACAGAGCACAGCGCCCGGCTGTCACAGAGATTACACAGGGAGATCGGCTTTCTGATGTACAGAGCACAGCGCCCGGCTGTCACAGAGATTACACAGGGAGATCGGCTTTCTGATGTACAGAGCACAGCGCCCGGCTGTCACAGAGATTACACAGGGAGATCGGCGTTCTGATGTACAGAGCACAGCGCCCGGCTGTCACAGAGATTACACAGGGAGATCTGGTTTCCCTTTGTAATCTGCAGCTCAGTTCCTGCTCTGTATTAGTTTTTGATGTAAAATAAACTTTGTAGAAGATTTTAGCCCCAGAATATCCCTCGGTGATCTCTCTTCTCTCCTTCTCTCCAGTGATGTGATGTCGGGGAGCTCCCTCATCGCTGATGACATCACCTTACTATCTGGTTCGGGATGTGTGGCCCTCACTACAGAATTTATTATTTATCTTATGACTTTATCACAGAAGAGACAGAAAATAACATCCTCCATGCTGACGTTTTATCGGTTTATATTTAATGACTTTCCATTGATAACATTTTTTGTTCTCATTTTACTTTCTAAACTTTCGATATTTGCTCCAGAAACGCGGCTCGGGATTTATTGATGGACAAAGTGCGGAATACTCCAACTGTTTCTTTAACCATAAAAGTGACTTTCAGATCCTCGTTAACCATTAATTTGAGTAATTCTCCAAATCCCCTTATCTGTGTTCTGTTGTCAATCCCTTAGAATGATATACATGGACAAATCAAAGAGCTGGGAACCGGGGCGGGGAGCACTGGGGTCCCAGAACAATGACACACTGACACTTGGGGGTCCCAGAACAATGACACACTGACACTTGGGGGTCCCAGAACAATGACACACTGACACTTGGAGGACCAGAACAATGACACACTGACACTTGGGGGCCCCGGAACATGAAACACTTACACTTGGGGGCCCCAAAAACATGA
>NW_017309898.1:0-10988 GCF_000935625.1 Nanorana parkeri | reverse complement strand
ATTGGTAAGGGAACCAGTGGATGTGGGGTTTGGTGTAAAGGGGTCCCAGAACAATGACACACTGACACTTGGGGGCCCCAGAACAATGCCACACTGACACTTGGGGGTCCCAGAACAATGATACACTGACACTTGGGGGCCCCAGAACAATGACACACTGACACCTAACCCTAAGGCTGGTGGATCTACATAGAAGCCATTCCTGGTACATGCAGACAGACTCAGATTGCGCTCTGACAGCAGCCTGTCCTATTCTATTCATTTGTTGTGATTTAGTGTTTCTGGGAGCCCCCCCCTCTGTTTTGTGTTACTTGGTTCAGCCCCCTGGAGTAACACTCCCAGCCTCCCCATGCTCTCCAATTAGTTTCTGTCTCGCCTGTGCTGAATAAAGAGGCTTTAAGAGTGAAATGTCCCCTCCAAGAAAACAAAGAAAATCTTTCCCTGAATGTTCCAGGCCGGAATAATCTCCATCGGATTCCTCTTAGGTCTTCGTGGTGAGTTGACGCTGCCTGTGGATCTTGTTGAATCAGCTAGTTGCCACGCTGTACATACACACTGAGTCTCAGGAGGTCAATATCGGAGACATAACACAAATGTTTTGCAGGCAGAATATTTGGAAGAATCGTGCGTGTAAGGCCATAGCTTGCCCGCTACTACGCATGCACAGGTCCCAGTCTTCCGGGTTGCTGGAAAACATGAGTTAGCACACATGCACGCACAACGGAATGTGGCACACAGGAAGTGACACAGTGGCGCACAGGAAGTGACACAGTGGCGCACAGGAAGTGACTCACTGACTCTAATAGATGTTCCTATTTAAACCAGCTGGCCCAATGGGTCAGTACTGATAAGTCTTTCAGCTTGTGTTCCTGCTGATCTGTTGCCTGTTACCTCGACCCGGATTGCTGCCTGCCCCTGACCTCTGCTTGTTATCTGGACTCTGCCTCTGCCTGCTCCTTCTGTGCTGACCACCTTGCTTGGCCCCCCGGCTTGTTTGACCTCGCTCCAATTTCTGCTGCAAACCTCGCTGACATCACAGCTGTGCACCCGCCCTGCCCCTCCCTCCAGGGATCCAGTGGCCGGACTCCTGCCAGGCACCGTGTCTGAACACCTTGGCCCCCCGTGCTTCTCTCTGTCTGCTCGCTCCCTGTCCCCCAATCCGGGGGTGTGAGACAAGAGCCGCAAGGGAGGCCTCCTCAGCTAACCGGTCCTCCACCAGGTACATGATAGTGCGGCTGGGACAGAGGCAATTCCTGATTTCAGTGGCTCTATGTGTAAGATTATACGTTGGGCCCCCTGAGAGCCCGCAACATGTGAGAGCCGTGACACCTTAGCCACCGACATGTTTACGTTTGTTTATCACCCTCCAAGTCTCAGCAACATACCTGCTAGGGGCACATGCCACGCACACTGCGCTGAATGGGGGATGTGGTCGTATTGCACACTGGGAAGGTCTTAAAGGGGCATGATGAAATGCAATGTGAGTCTAACAGACGTGTACAGCACTCGGCACAATCATGTGTTTTAAAAATGAAATCGGGTTGCACCCCCTGTACAGAAAGGGGGGGGGGGATATAAGGTATTATCACCAAGCCATGGGGGCTCTGCTCTCTGGGACACTAAAGCATTCAGTGTGGCGCTGATGTTGGAAATGCAAAGCATCTACTTATGTACTGTAACTTCTCTCTTTAGCTGTAGGGGGCGCTGTAGTGCAATGTCACTCTCCAGGTGCATGCTTATCTATGATACACAGAAAGTTCCATATACATCGATACAACGTTCTTCTAAGCAAGAAAACTTAAAGGAGAAGTATGAGGTCAGTGTTTTTCCCCATAGTTCTCCTTAGGGTAACGGGAGGACACAAACTAGCGTCCTCCCGTCACCCGAGGCTCAGTATATAGGGAGCTACAGCTCGAGGTATACTGAGTCGCCGCAGCTGATCCCGACGTAGGTGACGGGATCCGCCCAGCTGCGTGAGTGACAGCTGGCTCCGCCTATCTAGAGGCAGAGCCAGCTGTACCCGCCCCCTCCCCCGTCCGTTCCGCCAGTCAGCGCTGGCAGATCGGAGCGGGGAGAGGGGAATCCAGCCCTCCCCCTGTCCCGGCAGAGAGCCGTGACAGGATCGAGAGGTGAGCGAACCTGGTATGTGTTCCCTCACCTCCCGATCTACTGAGCCGACCTGTGGCAGTCTCATTGTCACAGGTCGGCTTAGAACTATGAGGTGAGTGGAAATCACCCATCTCATACTTCTCCTTTAATTCAGCATTCCTGAAAATCTGAGAGCTTCATCTACACACATAACCAATGGCTGAGAGATAACACTACCGCCTCAGCGTGGAGCCGGCACTCCTCACCCTCTGATATTAGAATGTCCCTTCTGGGTACCAGAGGGAGACAACAGCAGATGGGATGATTGAGCTCTGAATGACATCCGATTGGATACCTCACACCAGGGATAGGCACGGACCAAGGCTGTGGCAGACAAGTACAGACCTTAGTGAAGGAACAAAGTTACATTTCAAATTAAAACCATCAAAAACACTCTGTCCTAGTTCCACAAGTACAAATACGTTATATACTATGGCAGACATCCCAACTCTCCCGGAGGTTCCAGGAGTCTCCCGCTATAAGATAGCAGCTCCCTGAAGCCCGGAAGAGAAACAATTTATCCCCGGAAAGTTACCTGCATATGAAGTTGTCACCATGTTTGTGTGCTTCGGATTTCCTTGCTGGGCGGACGGAGTAAAGTCATATCTTCCAAAGTGTTTAAGTGGTGATAACATGTGAGTGTATTTATCACCGCTGGATGGATCGCCTCAGAAGGTGGGCTGTGAGTTAAGTGGGTGACGGCTCTTGTATTAACCGCTTGTATGTAGGAGTAATCTGCGTCAGTTATTGTGAATAAGATCGCAGACCAAGTCTGGGGAAGTAGTTAAACATAATATGAGACCACCTGATACAAATTATCATGATGATGGAGGAAAGATTACAATGTTTCCAGTTGTCTGTACTCAGATCGATTGCTGTGCAGAGATACACAGGCGGATTGTAGAAAGGTTTGCGATAGGGCAGCGGTTCTCAACCTGTGGGTCGCGACCCCGTCGGGGGTCGAATGTCGATTTGCCAGGGGTCGCTTAGTGGCTCCCGGCCGCCTGGGAGAGAAACAATGTATCCCAGAAAGGTTTACTCTGCTCAATCGAGAAGAGTAAATCTTTCTCTGCTCTGTTTTTTTTTTTTTTCTGACATCGGGGTCCGCCGTCAGTCAGAAAAAAAAAAACACCATAGGAATGCATTGCTAGATTCCTATTGGCTATTTCACTTTGCAATAGCAAACTAGCTATTGCACCCGCCCTCTGCTGCTGCCAATCAGCAGAGGGGGACCTGAAGTTCTCCAGCAGGTCCCCTTCTAGTGATTGACAGCAGCAGAGGGCTGGTGCAATAGCTAGTTTGCTATTGGCTATTGCAAAGTGAAATAACCAATAGGATTCGCTTAGTGGCTCCCGGCCGCCTGGGAGAGAAACAATGTATCCCAGAAAGGTTTACTCTGCTCAATCGAGAAGAGTAAATCTTTCTCTGCTCTGTTTTTTTTTTTTTTCTGACATCGGGGTCCGCCGTCAGTCAGAAAAAAAAAAACACCATAGGAATGCATTGCTAGATTCCTATTGGCTATTTCACTTTGCAATAGCAAACTAGCTATTGCACCCGCCCTCTGCTGCTGCCAATCAGCAGAGGGGGACCTGAAGTTCTCCAGCAGGTCCCCTTCTAGTGATTGACAGCAGCAGAGGGCTGGTGCAATAGCTAGTTTGCTATTGGCTATTGCAAAGTGAAATAACCAATAGGAATCTAGCTATGCATTCCTATGGTGTGTTTTTTTTTTTTTTATGACGGCGTAAAGCGTACACATAGCACAGCCGGCCCTGCCCACCCTAACCCTAACCCTAAGGAGCTGGTCACATGACTGTGACACACCGCAAGGTCCTCCAGCATGGTAGAGTGTGGAGGGAGGAGTACAGACTGGAGAAGGGGAAGTAATCAATCTTATCAGGGGTCACAATCACGGTTTACACTGAACTCTATGGGCTGCTCTGTCAGTGAAACAATGAGTGTGCAGCGCTATAGGTGCTTCATATACAACGCATACATTGATTGTGCCGAATCTCTCCAGTGGTAAGTGTGATCCTTCTCCAGGAATATTATTAAAAAGGTGTCAAGAAGATTTTAAACAAATAAGCGAAAAGTATGTAGACAGAGTGCAATCAATGCTGAGTGATCTCAGTGTCACCATATAACAATACTCGTAAACTATTTAGGGTGAAACAGACAAGTGCATCATAAATGTAGCTGCGTATCAGCTAAAATGAAAACATAATCAAATCACGGTCAATAATCGGTTATAATCTATCAAACGAAAGTTCAAATGTGATAATAGTGCATAACAGCGCTGTGCAAGTGTCCACGCATCCCCCTCTGGGGTGCGCACTCACCCCACTGTTGTGGAAAATAAGCAGTGTAGATGGATCAAATACGTCCACATTCAAGATATTCTATCCGGCAGTCTCCCGTCACTGGAGCATTGGTGGGATCCTAAAAGAAAACTCCGCATGGTGTGGCAAGTACACACATTTATTTTTAAAAAAACATCGAAAACTTACAGTTAAAACAGCAAAGACCGGCCGGTCAAATCACAGCGCCGAATACAGCATCCGCAAGGCATGTACTTCCTGATAGAGCGTGGTATCACATGGAGTAGGCCCGCCCCCACGCGTTTCATCACAGACGTCTTCAGGGGGTTTGCAGGTCTTCTCATTGATACCTTATTACGACTTATATAGGCCGTGTAAAATCATTCATAGAAAGCGCCACTAGGTGTCCCCACAGTACAAAAAATCTAATTTCCTTTCTCAAATCGACGCAACAAGAAACAGATGTGTCCTTTCGGTAACACAATTGATAAAATAGCGCTCTTAAAGAAGCTAAAACGTTTTTTTTATTAAACCTAGGTATAAAAAACATCACATGGACTGTAAAAAAGCCGCGAAGGGTAATCTATTCATGGGATCTAGTATCAGTTATTTATTTATTAGTTAAAAAAACAGTTCAGATCAAATTATAGTGTCGAGGGGGAATATCCATTCAGATTCGTTTTGTAAGACTTTTTGGAGGAGGTTGCCCCCTCTCCAATGTTTTTCAATTTTATCTATACCCACAATGTTAAGTTGTTTTGGGTCACAATTATGGAATATTTTCAAATGTTTATATTGGCTTTGTTTATTATACCCCTTCTTTATATTGTCTATGTTTATTATACCCCTTCTTTATATTGGCTATGTTTGTTATACCCCTTCTTTATATTGGCTTTGTTTATTATACCCCTTCTTTATATCGGCTTTGTTTATTATACCCCTTCTTTATATTGGCTTTGTTTATTATACCCCTTCTTTATATTGGCTTTGTTTATTATACCCCTTCTTTATATTGGCTTTGTTTATTATACCCCTTCTTTATATTGGCTTTGTTTATTATACCCCCTTCTTTATATCGGCTTTGTTAGTATACCCCTTCTTTATATTGGCTTTGTTAGTATACCCCTTCTTTATATTGGCTTTGTTAGTATACCCCCTTGTTTATATCGGCTTTGTTAGTATACGCCCTTCTTTATATTGGCTTTGTTTATTATACCCCCTTCTTTATATTGGCTTTGTTTGTTATACCCCTTCTTTATATTGTCTATGTTTGTTATACCCCTTCTTTATATCGGCTTTGTTTATTATACCCCTTCTTTATATTATTTATATGCTCTTCGAGCCTAACTTTCAACTGTCTGGAGGTCCTCCCTACATAGTGTAGTCCGCAAGGACATTCTTAGAGGTAAGTGACATACCTACTATGACATGACACAAACTTCCTAATCTGATAGCGTTTGTTAGTGGTATTAGACTTAAACTCAGTCACCCTATTTCTTGTACCCGTCGTCCTACAGCTAATGCAATATTTGCATGGATACAATCCTATGCCATTGAAAAGAGTTATTTTTTCTTTGGGTGGATTAACTATATTCTTGGCCAGTATATTCCTGAGGTTAGGTGCCCGTCTGTAAACTACTTTTGGATTCTTGGGGAGGCTAGGACCCAGAGTACGGTCTCTTTTTAATATATGTCAATGTTTATTAAGAATATTTTCAACCTGTTTGTATTGGGCTGAAAAGTCTGTAATGAATAGAAGCGGGGGTGGGGGTTTTGGATCGTAAGGATGGCTTCAGAAGTTTTGACCTATCCGTATTCCGCACTTCTGTTTGTATTTTTCCCAACTCATTGGCATCATATCCCTTTTCTTTACATTTTATTTAACAGAAATTCTGATTGTGCATAAAAATCTTCCTCCTTTGTGCAGTTTCATCCTAGTCTAGTAAGTTGGCCCTTGGGGATTCCCTTTAACCACATAGGGTGATGACAACTAGAGACAGGAATAAATCCGTTCCTGTCAGTAGGCTTGAAAAAGGTTTTTAGTGACAAAATAGTCTCCGTGTATAGAAATATCCAAATCCAGAAATTGGATATTGGTGGTACTGATGTTATTAGTAAATGAGAGATTATGTTCATTCAAATTAAAGGAGAACTATGGGGCCAAAGTTCTCCTTAGGGTAACCGGAGGAAACAAACTAGCGTCCTCCCGTCACCCTAGGCTCAGTATATAGGGAGCTACAGCTCGCGGTATACTGAGACGCCGCAGCCGGAGCGGATCCCGACGTAGATGACAGGATCCACCCAGCTGCGTGACTGACAGCTGGCTCTGCCTATCTAGAGGCAGCTGTACCCGCCCCCTCCCCCGTCCGTTCCACCAGTCAGCGCTGGCAGATCAGAGCGGGGAGAGGGGAATCCAGCCCCTCCCCTGTCACGGCAGAGAGCCGTGACAGGATCGAGAGGTGAGCGAACGCCGGTATGTGTTCGCTCACTTCCCGATCTACTGAGCCGATCTGTGACAGTCTCATTGTCACAGGTCGCCCCGAACTATGAGGTGAGTGGAAATCACCCCCCCCTCCCCCCCTCTCATAGTTCTCCTTTAAGGGATTCAAGGTATATTTGGAGAGAATCTACATCTCCTTCCCACAAGACTAAAAATGTCGTCTATGTAACGTTTCCACAGTTTGATGTTTTGAATCCCTTTTTCAAACACAAAGATTCCTTCCCACATGGACATATATAGATTGGCCAGACTACGCGCAAATTTTGCGCCCGTGGCCACTCCCCTCTTTTGCAGGTAGTATCCACTGTCATGCCAAAAGAAGTTTCTGGACATAGCAAACTTTAAGCATTGTATGATAAAATCCCTTTGTTCTCCTTCATATTCAGAAAAAAGGTCAAGTGGCCATTTTACCGCTTTTATACCACCAGTATGTGGGATCGCCGTGTGCAGCGAGGCCACATCAATGGTGGCCATCACCATCGTCATGGTCCTTGGAATACTGAACCATGTTTCCTTGACTATATTACACAGTGGTGGGTCCTCCGCCCTGTCTTAGGGTTGAATCGCTCTGTGGTTGTGTCATTGGTCACAGTTTGTCTTAAGGATAATCCCCTCCAAACGGCTCCGGGGTCTGGAAGGAAGGCATTGTTCTGTGTTTATGTAATTATCTCCTGGGACTTCTCTGTGTCATTACCCATATCAGCCCTCCCCTTCAAGTTATCGGACCAATCCCTGCTGACCCTGTTTCAAGTCCTCCTTTGCATGGCCACACATATCAGCCCTCCCCTTCAAGTTATCGGACCAATCCCTGCTGACCCTGCTTCAAGCCTTCATTTGCATGGCCAATAGGAAGGTGTTGGTTTGGGCGGGTTGTTCAAACTGTGGTGTATATAAGTGTGTGTGTGCATCCAATAAAGCAGATCCCTGTTGGAACTTCCATACAGCCGGCCTGGTGTTTGTTCTGAGCTGGATTGGAACGGCACATAGCTGTAGTTCCAATCCCGGATTATCTGACGATCGAAGGATCAGACGTTGCGGTCTGACATCTGATCCAATAGCAGCAGAGGAGTGCCGGGAGAGTGGAACCGAGCGAGCAGGGGCCCGTTACAACCATATTCTTGCCTGCTTTCATATTACTCAGGATATTTAAGATGTCCTTGCTATCCTTCAAATAAGCTGTAGCTTTATTCACTAATGATTGCAGGTGCCGATCTATGTATTCTCCTAACCTAGCTGTGAGGGAGTTTATCCCGCTCACAATGGGTCTGCCTGGAGGAGCTTTTAAATCTTTGTGTATTTTAGGTAGAAAATATAATATCGGAGTTCGGCTCGCCAGAGGTATTAAATATTCTTTCTCTTTCTTAGTGATAAGGTCATCTTTATAGGTCAAACTTTCTCATTCTTTTTTAAATTCATTAGTGGGATTTTTGTTTAGTTTTAGATATGTATTCGGTTTTGGAATAATATTTTCCATCTCTTTCAAATAGTACTCTTTGTCCATAACTACTACTCCACCACCAAAAAAAATAAAAAGTTTGAGCTTTTTTAAGAGCGCTATTTTATCAATTGTGTTACCGAAATGACACATCTGTTTCTTTTTGTGTCGATTTGAGAATGGAAATGATTTTTTTGTACTGTGTGGACACCTAGTGGCGCTTTCTATGAATGATTTTACACGGCCTATATAAGTCGTAAGAAGGTATCAATGAGTAGACCTGCAAACCCCCTGAGGATGTCTGTGACGAAACGCGTCGGGGCGGGCCTACTCCATGTGATACCACGCTCTATCAGGAAGTACATGCCTTGCGGTTGCTGTATTCGGCGCTGTGATTTGACCGGCCGGCTGGAGAGATTCAGCACAATCAATATATGCGTTGTATATGAAGCACCTATAGCGCTGCACACTCATTTATTATTTATTGTTTTGACTTTAAAGTCTATAGCGCAGCAGCTCTCACACCCGATCCTTCCACAAGCGCAGATTTCACATTTTCTATATGCTCTGTCAGTGACAGTAATGCGGCGTATGTACCTCATACGTTATGTAATGGAAGTGGTTAAGTATGATTATGACAAAATGCCTATCTCAATAGATCAATTGTAATATATATGCTAATTTGCTCTCTGCTCTTCTTTGCACTCTTTACTCAAAACCTTACTCAGAACCCCCCCCCCCGATCCGAAGTACGCAGTAGAAATAGGAACCAAGTTGGCGCCTCCTCTTCATTCTACACACCCAAGACGAAAGATAGAAACATCTATAAACATCTTGGCAGGAAGTTAGGCATAAATGGATCTAACCAATGATAAGCTAGAATATAAACTAAAATATTTTTCTGCAATGCTACACTCAAATATACACGTGCAGCTGCCTATAAATGGCTGTTAGGCGGAAGAATAAAAAGCAGAAGTATCTTATACACTGAACAACTGGTCTCAGCGTGGTATTTTCTCTCAGAGAGTACACTCTATATATAATCAGGCCAGGCGGCAGATATAAGTACGGAACCTTTTGATCCGATCTACATTTTTGAGCAGGTCCAAAACAGTTACCGTGTTTCCCTGCAGAGCCCGGTCCTGTCTTTGCCTATAGCAGCGGTTCTCAAGCTGCGGGGTCGCTGTGCGATTTCTGCTGTGCTAGGTGAGAGTCCTCCTCAGCTCTCTCCTAGCGCAGCAGTGTCACTTCTCCCGCCGCGCCGCCAGATGTCGCTGCAGCAGCCGCGTCATCCCTAAATTTTACCGTTGGGGTCACCACAACTTGGCAAATGTTACCAGGGGGCCCTAGAAAGCTTGAGAGCCCCGGTGATAGAGGAATACTTGCTGAGTGAAGCTGGATGGATCACTGCTTGTATAATCAGGTACAAATACACGATAAAGAAAAGAGAATCTTCTGGACTAATACTTGAACCTGTAACGAATAGTTTAGCTCTTGTTTGCCATCTCCATATGAAGAAGTTGTTTTATATCTGTAACGGGCCCCTGCTCGCTCGGTTCCACTCTCCCGGCACTCCTCTGCTGCTATTGGATCAGATGTCAGACCGCTCGATCGTCCGATAATCCGGGATTGGAACTACAGCTATGTGCCGTTCCAATCCAGCTCAGAACAAACACCAGGCAGGCTGTATGTAAGTTCCAACAGGGATCTGCTTTATTGAATGCACACACACACTTTTATACACCACAGTTTGAACAATCCGCCCAAACCAACACCTTCCTATTGGTCATGCAAATGAAGGCTTGAAGCGGAGTCAGCAGGGATTGGTCCGATAACTTGAAGGGGAGGGCTGATATGTGTGGCCATGCAAAGGAGGACTTGAAACAGGGTCAGCAGGGATTGGTCCGATAACTTGAAGGGGAGGGCTGATATGGGTAATGACACAGAGAAGTCCCAGGAGATAATTACATAAACACAGAACAATGCCTTCCTTCCAGACCCCGGAGCCATTGGAGGGGATTATCCTTAAGACAAACTGTGACCAATGACACAACCACAGAGCGATTCAACCCTAAGACAGGGTGGAGGACCCACCACTGTGTAACATAGTCCAGGAGACCTGGTTCAGTATTCCAAGGACCATGACAATATCTTTTTAAAGTTCGGCTTATTTTGGACAATTCCCTTTTTTCGATGCATAGTTAAAGGGTTTCTAAACCCGCAGCTTTTTTTGCCAGCAGGAGGTAAATGCAAAAAGTAAATGAAAACGCTGGTTAACAGCGGTGAAAACTTCCCTGCGTGTTCCCCGCGCGCTCCCGTGCGAAAATGTGAAACTTCTCGGGGCGGCCGCAAAGCATCTTGGGGCGGGGCGCATGCGCAGTTCACATTTCCGGCCGGGACGCGAGGAAAGACAAAAAGTAAGTCTATGGACGGCGTGCGCCGGCATGCAGACACCGTGGGAGAGAACGTGCCAGCAAGCTCAGAGGAGTCAGCGCCGGAGAGAAGACTGAAAACTACAGGAAAGAAGAAGAAGAAGATCGGATTAAAAGGACATCAGTTAAGGTAAGTGCTGACATTAACATTGGGGGGA
>NW_017309897.1:40017-40453 GCF_000935625.1 Nanorana parkeri | reverse complement strand
GTTCCTCTAGATAGAGTGTCCATACTCAGCCTTCAGGTTTACTTATGGAAGAAATAAATAGAACTTCTACCCGTTATCAGCTGAAAATGTCAGTCTTGCCTTTCAGCTCCCCCAACCCTCCAGTGACTTTTTCCATCTTCATTTCCCCTCCCCCTCTGTTATTCTTTAACTCATTATTAAATGACCACATACCCCACCCCGTCCTTATCATTTCTAACTACAGCATTGGCTTCCACCACCTCAACAGTGGCCACCACTTGATCCCATAATCTCCTGATGCTGATTGCCGCGCACTATTCCAGGCCCAGAGTTCATCCCGGCTCCCCTCCCCGGACCAGCTTATGAAACGCCAAAACATACAACCGCTGCGCTCCTTATGACTTCTCTGTACCACTATTCTACCTTTATACCAGGGAGGGGGGGGGGGGGCCCCCCA
>NW_017309897.1:33199-39779 GCF_000935625.1 Nanorana parkeri | reverse complement strand
GGAGGGAGGAGGAGGGGGGAGGAGGAGGAGGAGGGAGGAGAACTGGGATGTGTTATTTTTGTGCTCTTCATTGAATATGTCTCTGGAGACCACTGGGAATTGTTTCCTCACCAGACAGCAGGGGGTTAAACTCCTCCCACTTACTGATTTGTGATTGGAGGACTTTGCTGTCAGACACATGTGACAACCCATGAGGAACTGAGATGGCCAATTAGAATGCAGTAAAAAGAAGATTCATAGGGATCATAGAATGGGATGTTCTGAGCTTGGCTTGGTGACTACTAGACCAGCAATGATTTCTATCTCCTCCCCTCTCCATGGAACATTATGGAAATGATACATACCGTATACTATCAGTGCTGTCATGTATACACTGTGCACCGGTAGCGTATCTATGGTATGGCAGCCAAGGCACATGCCCGGGGCGCCACTTGATGGGGACGCTGTTCTACTCAGGGACAGTGGCGGAGTTTGTCTCTTTTGGTAATCTGTGCCCTGTCAGAACTATTGGGCAGAAAGGAATCAATGTCATAGGCCTATACATCAGCACTCAGGAATCAATAGCAAATATGTCCCTTTATTGGACAGAGGCGTCATAAATCAAAGAAACCGACGTTTCGGGGGCCACGCAGGGTCCCTTCCTCAAGGCAGAAGACATGACAACAAAGTAATCATTATACCCAACATATATATACCTCCTGCAATCAATCAATAATTAGGAGAATACACCCATAGTGACATCATAGTGGCGGCAAAAAACGCCATATTTATCAACCAAACAAGTGATAATAAAGCAAATATAACAATATAACAATAACATATGAAATCGTACCTATAATCGAGACATCCAGGACAGTGCTGTGGCTGCATAGTGATAGGCATAAAAGCGATATCAATGCTATAGCTGGTATGGTCGATGGACATTTCATGTCATTTCCGCATACTGCTGTCGCAGGAAAAGCTTGTCATAGACAAAAGAAAAGCCGTCGTGGCTCACAAGGACCGCACGGGTCGCCGTGACAACCTAGGAAGCCTTTGCCTCTTGTCGTACCATATAAGGTATACAGCCCTCGCGCATGCGCCGTGCGGTCCTTGTGAGCCGCGACGGCTTTTCTTTTGTCTATGACAAGCTTTTCCTGCGACAGCAGTATGCGGAAATGACATGAAATGTCCATCGACCATACCAGCTATAGCATTGATATCGCTTTTATGCCTATCACTATGCAGCCACAGCACTGTCCTGGATATCTCGATTATAGGTACGATTTTATATGTTATTGTTAAATATGGCGTTTTTTGCCGCCACTATGATGTCACTATCGGTGTATTCTCCTAATTATTGATTGATTGCAGGAGGTATATATATGTGTGGTATAATGATTACTTTGTTGTCATGTCTTCTGCCTTGAGGAAGGGACCCTGCGTGCCCCCGAAACGTCGGTTTCTTTGATTTATGACGCCTCTGTCCAATAAAGGGACATATTTGCTATTGATTCCTGAGTGCTGGTGATTTTCTGCCTTTTTCCTGTGTCTGCACGGCGCCATCCGTGAACCAATGTCACTGCGAGCACCATCATCCCCTAATTGGCCGGGACTGCTGTGAGGTGTGCGGAGGGCTCTCCCCAACGATCTACATAGGCCTATACATGTTATTTTACAGATTTGTCTATGGGCATTGTGGTAGCCATTTTGTCTGTTTGTTAAAAGTTGAGTACAAGTTCTTTCTTCTTGGACAGAGACTTTCACAGAGAAGTTAGGAATGTTAGTAAATTGTGGGGTTCTCAGACGCACATCAGTTAAGGATGGTGCCAGCCTATGTAGGTCTAGATTGATGACTTTCTTGCCTCCACAAGACTACAATGTAAAGAGACTGGAATGTTTAAAGTTGTTGTTTTTTTTCATCTCTCAATGAATAGAAGGCGGGGTTTATCTTAAAGTTCCTTATGAAACCTTACTATTCATTGCAGTAATAATAATTAGCAATAATGTTATTATATTATTATATTATATGCAGCATTTATATGCCTACTTAATTGAATAATTTCAAGTAAAATTTTATCCATGTACTTTTATATATCCAAACTATATGAATTATATATTATTTGAGTGTACCTATTGAAATATATTAGTGTGTATTACTAATAATGGGGTTTTTATATTTTGAGTTCAAAGAATTAGGTGGTACATGCCAATGTATTTTATTGTCTTTTAATGTTTTAAAAACCACTGGGTCGTGAAACTAATTACCTCAACTTTTAAGGAATTTGAGTAAGAACGTTAATTGCTTTAGGTTAGATTATCTTAAGGTTGTAAATCGAAGAAGTAGACTAAAAGTCGTAAAAATAAGCAAAATATGAAACCAGGCGAAGGGCTATAATGTTAAAGGGTTACGAGAAGCCCTGCGTAAGATTGAAATTGAATCTGCAAAGGTTTCTGACGAAATGGGACAATTGTCTGCCCAAATGTCGGGTTATAGTGATAGAGATATTCAGAATAGAGATTTGATCAATTCTCTTCAAAGGGATCTGGATCAAATCTCTAAAGAATGATCAGAACATAAAAGATCAAAATTGTCTGTAGAAGAAGAATGTCAAAAGTTGTTTACTGTTAACAGAAAACTTCAGGAGGAGTTGGATAGCCAGAATCTGGCATATATGCAGTCTGTGCAGGAAAAACAGGCCAGCAGCGCAAAGGTTAAACCTTCTGGTTGGAAGCGATGCAAACGGTCTATGGTGGTTCACCTGGTCAATGCGGCTTGAGCATGTATCCCGACCATGTGGAGGCAGGTCTCTCCCCCTACCATCCGGCTCTGGCTTAGCAAGATCAGTGACGTCAGGCAGATGGAAGACCTCACCAGTTCCCTTAGGGGGAAGGGGGCTAGGTTTTGCTCCACCTGGTTCGAATGGGATGAGTTCTCCTCCTCTCAGGAATACTTGAGTCTATTAGAAGGAGGTTCTTAAAGGGGATCTTTCCTCCTCTCTCTCGCTACCTTCTTCACCCCGGTTCTTGGGATCCTTTCTGCCTCTTTCTTTACCCTCTGGCTTTCCCCTCCCTTTTTCCTTCCCACCCTACGTGCCCTCCTCCCACCCTCGCCCCCCCTTTTTTTCTCTTTTGTATTATGCCAATCGGCGCTGGGCGACGACAGCCACGCTGGTGTACTAAGTAACAAATTCTTTTTTAGAAAATTCAATCTTAAGACTTAACTTGGCCCTCTTTATGGTAGTGGTTTGCAGCGGGGACGACATGGACGATGGTACATTGGATGCTCTTCCCGCCGGATAGAGCGTAGTCCAGTGAATATATCTCTGCTAACTGTCTTGATTGTCGCTGATTGTAACCCTGACTGCGGCCACAGTGTTCATTACGTGTTACATTTCAACTTCTTGTCATATGTTTACCTGGTTGTATAACGTGTACTCTACTCAATAAAGAATTGATAAAAAAAAAAACCTTCTGGTTGGGAGGGGGTGAATGTCACTGAAACTGTTAGCCGCTCACACCCAGACTTTTGGTCTGTTAAATGGACCATCAAAGAGAGGTTGTCAGATGTTGTAAGTGATTTCAGTGTCCCCTCAGAGGAAGAAGAACGTTGTTTTACTAAGGAACGTTCTCTTCCTTTAGAGACTTTCACAGAGAAGAAGTTAGGAATGTTAGTATAAACATTCTCAAGTTGTAAATGGTGGGGGTCTCAGACGCACCTCAGTTAAGGATGGTGCCAGCCTATGTAGGTCAAGATTGATGACTTTCATTGAGGGCAATAGACAAGAGACCCGAACGTTTTAAAGATTTTTTTTCTCTCTCAATGAATAGAAGGCGGGGCTTATGTAAAAGTTGCTTATGAAACCTTACTATTCATTGCAGTGATGATAATTAGCAATAATGTTATTATATTATTATATTATATACAGCATCTATATGCTTATGTTATTGACTAATTTCAAGTAAAATGTTATACATGTACTTTTATAATATCCAAACTATATTCATTATATATTGTTTGAGTGTACCTATTAAAATATATCAGTGTGTATTACTAACAATGGGGTTTTTATATGTTAAGTGCAAAGAATTAGGTGGTACACGCCAATGCATATTTTCTTTTCTTATAATGTATGAAAAACCAATGTGTCTTGAAACTAATTACCTCACTTTCAAAGTATTTGGAGAAGGATTCTTAAGTGTCCTGGCTTAGATTATCTTAAGGTTGTAAATCGAAGAAGAGACGGCCAGTCGGACAAGAGGTTGTCATAAGATGTTATCTTTATGGGTTGTCCATAGCTTAAGTCAGAGGTTATCTTTCTACTCGATCTTTAGAAAATAGTAAAATTAAATGAAATGCTCCCAACTTTTATATAGAACAATAGCGCCCCCCTGGTGGTGATTGTGAGGGAAAAGGTAAAGGGTATAAATGGTATATCTGGCGTCATGGTTCACGTCAATAATCACGTGTAAGACCAAACCAAGCCCACATTCCATGGGGCGATAAAGGGAGTAGCAGGAGCCAAGATAGACCAGATCCAAATTCCAACCGAGGGAGGCAGTAAGGAATTACATTCTAAGGGTAAAGGTCAGAAGCTGAGGACGGCTGTCCAAGGAAACTGAACTAAAGAGAACCTGACCATCCCTTGTTTCTGAACTGTGACCGCTGACTTCTTTCAGACAACTCATTTTAAATTGCTGGTAAAGTATAAATTTCTATCTGTATATTAGGCAATAGATTAGCCACATATATATATTCGGGTAAACCATTGAGTTCTTGTAGGATCTAGATTGATTTGAGATAATTTTTAACTGAAGTACAAATTATGTCTTTCAATCTGAGGAGATAAATATATACATTTGTATAATCTCCAGGAAACTGATTTCAGTTTCTATTCCATGGTCTAGTCTGATATATATATATTGAATTAAATTGGTGGAAATTTGTCTTTACTTTGAATATAGTCTTGGCCTATAGCCAACCCGGTGCATGATGGGACAAATCTTGCCCATGCGCTGTTAAAAGTTTAAGTTTGTGAATATCTGTTGCTGGGAGAAGTCACATGTCAATTCTGAACCTTTTCTTTCCTTATTTTGTGATCTACTGATAAGAGACCCGTTACATTTAAAAAAGTTATTTTATTTGGTTACATTTACATTTTGAATGAATATCCTGTGGTTACATTTTTCGCATTACCTCGGTTATCAAATTGATTGATATTATCTGATCCATATTCTTTGTTTGTTACCGATTATATTTTTATTATTATTCTGCACTGATTTTTAATTATGTACTTTTATAATATCCAAACTATATTCATTATATATTGTTTGAGTGTACCTATTAAAATATATCAGTGTGTATTACTAACAATGGGGTTTTTATATGTTAAGTGCAAAGAATTAGGTGGTACACGCCAATGCATATTTTCTTTTCTTATAATGTATGAAAAACCAATGTGTCTTGAAACTAATTACCTCACTTTCAAAGTATTTGGAGAAGGATTCTTAAGTGTCCTGGCTTAGATTATCTTAAGGTTGTAAATCGAAGAAGAGACGGCCAGTCGGACAAGAGGTTGTCATAAGATGTTATCTTTATGGGTTGTCCATAGCTTAAGTCAGAGGTTATCTTTCTACTCGATCTTTAGAAAATAGTAAAATTAAATGAAATGCTCCCAACTTTTATATAGAACAATAGCGCCCCCCTGGTGGTGATTGTGAGGGAAAAGGTATCGGGTATAAATGGTATATCTGGCGTCATGGTTCACGTCAATAATCACGTGTAAGACCAAACCAAGCCCACATTCCATGGGGCGATAAAGGGAGTAGCAGGAGCCAAGATAGACCAGATCCAAATTCCAACCGAGGGAGGCAGTAAGGAATTACATTCTAAGGGTAAAGGTCAGAAGCTGAGGACGGCTGTCCAAGGAAACTGAACTAAAGAGAACCTGACCATCCCTTGTTTCTGAACTGTGACCGCTGACTTCTTTCAGACAACTCATTTTAAATTGCTGGTAAAGTATAAATTTCTATCTGTATATTAGGCAATAGATTAGCCACATATATATATTCGGGTAAACCATTGAGTTCTTGTAGGATCTAGATTGATTTGAGATAATTTTTAACTGAAGTACAAATTATGTCTTTCAATCTGAGGAGATAAATATATACATTTGTATAATCTCCAGGAAACTGATTTCAGTTTCTATTCCATGGTCTAGTCTGATATATATATATTGAATTAAATTGGTGGAAATTTGTCTTTACTTTGAATATAGTCTTGGCCTATAGCCAACCCGGTGCATGATGGGACAAATCTTGCCCATGCGCTGTTAAAAGTTTAAGTTTGTGAATATCTGTTGCTGGGAGAAGTCACATGTCAATTCTGAACCTTTTCTTTCCTTATTTTGTGATCTACTGATAAGAGACCCGTTACATTTAAAAAAGTTATTTTATTTGGTTACATTTACATTTTGAATGAATATCCTGTGGTTACATTTTTCGCATTACCTCGGTTATCAAATTGATTGATATTATCTGATCCATATTCTTTGTTTGTTACCGATTATATTTTTATTATTATTCTGCACTGATTTTTAAT
>NW_017309897.1:28783-30595 GCF_000935625.1 Nanorana parkeri | reverse complement strand
AAGGGGGGATTTGTCAGAACTATTGGGCAGAAAGGAATCAATTTCATAGGCCTATACATGTTATTTTACAGATTTGTATATGGGCATACTGGTGGCCATTTTGTCTGCTTAATAGAAGATCAATGCAAGTTTATTCTTTCTTGGATAGAGACTTTCACAGAGAAGAAGTTAGGAATGTTAGTATAAACATTCTCAAGTTGTAAATGGTGGGGGTCTCAGACGCACCTCAGTTAAGGATGGTGCCAGCCTATGTAGGTCAAGATTGATGACTTTCATTGAGGGCAATAGACAAGAGACCCGAACGTTTTAAAGATTTTTTTTCTCTCTCAATGAATAGAAGGCGGGGCTTATGTAAAAGTTGCTTATGAAACCTTACTATTCATTGCAGTGATGATAATTAGCAATAATGTTATTATATTATTATATTATATACAGCATCTATATGCTTATGTTATTGACTAATTTCAAGTAAAATGTTATACATGTACTTTTATAATATCCAAACTATATTCATTATATATTGTTTGAGTGTACCTATTAAAATATATCAGTGTGTATTACTAACAATGGGGTTTTTATATGTTAAGTGCAAAGAATTAGGTGGTACACGCCAATGCATATTTTCTTTTCTTATAATGTATGAAAAACCAATGTGTCTTGAAACTAATTACCTCACTTTCAAAGTATTTGGAGAAGGATTCTTAAGTGTCCTGGCTTAGATTATCTTAAGGTTGTAAATCGAAGAAGAGACGGCCAGTCGGACAAGAGGTTGTCATAAGATGTTATCTTTATGGGTTGTCCATAGCTTAAGTCAGAGGTTATCTTTCTACTCGATCTTTAGAAAATAGTAAAATTAAATGAAATGCTCCCAACTTTTATATAGAACAATAGCGCCCCCCTGGTGGTGATTGTGAGGGAAAAGGTAAAGGGTATAAATGGTATATCTGGCGTCATGGTTCACGTCAATAATCACGTGTAAGACCAAACCAAGCCCACATTCCATGGGGCGATAAAGGGAGTAGCAGGAGCCAAGATAGACCAGATCCAAATTCCAACCGAGGGAGGCAGTAAGGAATTACATTCTAAGGGTAAAGGTCAGAAGCTGAGGACGGCTGTCCAAGGAAACTGAACTAAAGAGAACCTGACCATCCCTTGTTTCTGAACTGTGACCGCTGACTTCTTTCAGACAACTCATTTTAAATTGCTGGTAAAGTATAAATTTCTATCTGTATATTAGGCAATAGATTAGCCACATATATATATTCGGGTAAACCATTGAGTTCTTGTAGGATCTAGATTGATTTGAGATAATTTTTAACTGAAGTACAAATTATGTCTTTCAATCTGAGGAGATAAATATATACATTTGTATAATCTCCAGGAAACTGATTTCAGTTTCTATTCCATGGTCTAGTCTGATATATATATATTGAATTAAATTGGTGGAAATTTGTCTTTACTTTGAATATAGTCTTGGCCTATAGCCAACCCGGTGCATGATGGGACAAATCTTGCCCATGCGCTGTTAAAAGTTTAAGTTTGTGAATATCTGTTGCTGGGAGAAGTCACATGTCAATTCTGAACCTTTTCTTTCCTTATTTTGTGATCTACTGATAAGAGACCCGTTACATTTAAAAAAGTTATTTTATTTGGTTACATTTACATTTTGAATGAATATCCTGTGGTTACATTTTTCGCATTACCTCGGTTATCAAATTGATTGATATTATCTGATCCATATTCTTTGTTTGTTACCGATTATATTTTTATTATTATTCTGCACTGATTTTTAATTAATAAATATATATATAT
>NW_017309897.1:25054-28697 GCF_000935625.1 Nanorana parkeri | reverse complement strand
TATATATATATATATATATATATACAGAACAATGTGGCTTCTCTCTATACACAGTTGTTAAACACAAAGAATGGGGATAGCCTTCTAATGTCTATTTAATAGTTGTACAATGTCTCTGTGCAACACCTGAATCACTGTCACACAATGAAGAAACTCCAAACAAAACCTAACAGTCTGGCCGTAAAAACAAAAATTGACTCCTCGCTGCGGAAAGCCACACTAAACAATAAAGCCTGTTATTCCCGCATGCGGAATCCGCCTCAGGAAAGTGAATATAAAACCGAGTTCTAAAACCGGATCCTTTCTTTTCTACCGCAAACCAACAGCAATGCGATACTATACAAAACAAAAACGCCCAAACAATAAAATGGAAAAACACCACTAAAAGTGCGCTCTCTACCAGAAAAACTTCTCACAGCTAAAGTTAGTTTTGCTATATGAAAAACAATATTGTGCCGAGCTAATAATCATACACATCTAATAAATTGAAACATATATAAGTGAGTCACATATATGAGCCTTCAAACAAATGAGGCATAGAAAATATCTACACACAGACAAAAAAAAGAAATATAAACAAAAAGAGTCCCAGTAAAAAACCAAAGCAAACAATGGTGATTGTGCAAGAAAATTCCTCAGATGATTCGCAGCCAATCTGGCAGACCTTCACCTCCGCTCAGTGAGTGATGACAACAAGTGAGTGCTCACCTGGGGAGGTAGACCCACAGAGCTAGGGGGTCAAATGCGCTTTTCCCCTTCTTAATGGGGGAGGGAAGCCCATGCACAGAAAAGGCGATAAGGTCTCCTCAGATCACAGGTACCGGCATCAATCCAGGAGGAAAGAGAAAAAAGGACACAGTGCGTAACGTCCACCAACGCAATTTATTAAATAAAAAATGCATACTTACAGTGGTGTAAACAGTACAGGCGTTGGGTATTGCTGGATCAAACCAGCAGGGCAAATGGCAGCAAAGCGATGAAAAAACCTGTTCGTCCGGCTCAGCTCAGTGCAGTGACATCAGACATCAGACATAGTGACATCACGGGTCCTCAGTGACAGACAGTGCAGGGGATCCCTACTGTCACATGTACACAAAGAGCCGAGGCATAGGGACAGTACTCACTTCCCCTGCCGAGCTGTACATTAGATGATGTCATCAGTCAGCGCCCGGCAAAGGAAGTGATTGGTGTAATTTGCTCTGCCCTGGCTCCTTGTTTACACGTGTGAGGGATGGGCGGTGTGACACAGCGGGTCCCTACTGACTAGAGGTCCAAATGGGGCACAGATTACCAAAAGAGACAAACTCCGCCACTGTCCCTGAGTAGAACAGCGTCCCCATCAAGTGGCGCCCCGGGCATGTGCCTTGGCTGCCATACCATAGATACGCTACCGGTGCACAGTGTGTACATGACATCACTGATAGTATACGGTATATATCACTTCCAGAATGTTCCATGGAGAGGGGAGGAGATAGAAATCATTGCTGGTCTAGTAGTCACCAAGCCAAGCTCAGAACATTTATGGGATTTATAGTTTCACCACAGCTGGAGGGCCGGAGGTTCCCCACCCCCCTGGTATAAAGGTAGAATAGTGGTACAGAGAAGCCATAAGGAGCGCAGCGGTTGTATGTGTCGGCATTTCATAAGCTGGTCCGGGGAGGGGAGCCGGGATGAACTCTGGGCCAGGAATAGTGCGCGGCAATCAGCATCAGGAGATTATGGGATCAAGTGGTGGCCACTGTTGGGGTGGTGGAAGCCATTGCTGTAGTTAGAGGTGATAAAGACGGGGTGGGGTATGTGGTCATTTAATCATGAGTTAGAGGGGCAGGAGAGGAGGGGCATGGAGGGTATGGCAGGGGTGGCAATAACAGAGGGGGAGGGAATGAGGAGCTTAGGGTATAGAAAAGTTCACTAGAGAGTTGGGAGGGGAGCTGATAAGAACTAGAAGATGCCGGACGTCCTGGGGCAGAGCTCTATCTGAATTGCTGCAGCTTCTAATGCACATTGTGAGACACTCCCAGCGTGCAGTGACATCAGAGGAAGAGGAGAGGAGCCGGTACAACTGTGCAAGACTGAAGGGGAGGCCGGAGGTCAGGTTTAAAACTCAAGGCTGAGTATGGACACTCTATCTAGAGGAACTACAATCAGCAAAAGTGACATTTGAGGGGGAAAAAATATTTTTCTCCTTCTCTAATGTCACTTTGCTCCAACGAACGAAACGAATAAGAAACGAATAAGAACAGAAAACGAAACGAACGTTCGTGCGAACGCTACCGAATTTCGGAAATGGAAATTCGGATTCGTTTGCATTCGTTATGTCTGTAATTCGGAATTCGGATACATCCGAATGTCCGAATTTACGAAAATTCGTCCGAATTTCGATTCGGAACGAAACGAATCGCACATGTCTAGTGTATATGTATAAGGCACGGCGGCCAACGTAAACTTACAAAAACGAGGTGTTTGAGTCAATCAGGCTGATGGCCACACAGTTTGAGGAGACGACAAGACGGAAAAGGCATGGACCGAGCAGAAGTCTCTGTCTGCTTGTCTTTCCAAAGTTAGGTCCTCCAATTACCCCTACGCCACCCACATCTACTACCGCTGCCTACCTGCCGCAGACTGATGTCGGTGGGTCACGCGGGCGCTATAACAGTATCTGGCGCGATGACGTCAATTATGTCGTCGCGCCGTCTGGGCATACTCCTCCCATGCTCCTCCCACATGGTACGCCCCTGGCCGAGAACTAGAAAGAGGGAGGGACCTCTCTGTCTCGGGGAGTAGACCGCGAGAGTGATTCAATACTTCATTAGATGATAAAATAAACAGTCAAACATCATAGGTGGAAGTATAGATTTGGGAGAGAGATGGTCTATATGCCCAGAGATCTGATACCGGCCGGCCAGAATAAAAGGTCGGCAGCGCCCGAATGTGTACTCTTGGGGGTAGATAAACTCCGGATAGTTACCCATATACTACACGGAGAGAAACGAAGTCTAAATGACCTCAAACCAGACACATCGCACACAGGGCAATTGATGGTGTACAAAAAACATACGTCAACAGAATTTATGTTACTTCGAAACAGTTGAACAATACATAAGTACATATTTTATTATTAATTATATGATTACTGATTATCCTGATGCAATTTCTATATAGAAAAAATAGAAATAGAAAAAGCAAGGCCTATATTTGTGGAGTGCAGGGTATTAATCCTGTCTTTTAAATCTCCCCATACATTTCTTCTTGAACTTACTATGGTAGTGTAAAGAACTATAATAAAAATCTTTATTTGTGAGATAACTGACCACAGAGGTAAACATGATTAGGTGGTCAAGTTATCAAGGCCATAGGATGTGCGTGGGAAGTTAGAGTCTGAAACGTTTTCCGCACCTAAATGTATTCATCTCTGGTTATCATAGACCTAGTGAAACATTTCCCACACTAGTGACCAGTGTGGAACAGACAGCCACAATGTCAGTCAAAGTTCAGGTCTACGGAGACCTTGCATTGTGATTAATTTTTAGTTTGAACATGAGCCAATGTATACAGAGATATATATGCATATATATATATATTCATATATATCCGTGTATGGGTCTTCTCTCTTTTCTTCCTCTAGGTTGTCTCTTCTTTCCTT
>NW_017309897.1:16224-20500 GCF_000935625.1 Nanorana parkeri | reverse complement strand
AGGGATGATCTGAGGGACATAAGCGTGTCTTTCATGGCAGCAGACAATGCAGGCTGAGTCATTGCAGGATATGACTCCAATGTCACTAGGTGGCCACAAATCACCGGGGCTTTGGGGGGATTATTACTCATGAGTGCTACTATGTCCCTGAAAACTAGACCTTGTTAGTAGCCTTTGAGGTGCAAATTTAGCTTGTTCTTAGCTTCAGTCTCTGTACAGAGGAGCTTACACTCTAATGTCCCCTCCCCCCCCAGTCACATCAGTCTCTGTACAGAGGAGCTTACACTCTAATGTCCCCTCCCCCACAGTCGATGCAAACTAGACATGGGACGTCAAAGACTACCGAACTGGTATCATTTTTTATCCAAGATCGAATGGATTGCATAATGGAGAAAACTCACTGCTCCTAATTACCATTTGACACAACTCCCAGACTTGAACCCATTTGCATGGCGAGATACCGTTAAAATGTGTGACCACGTGTAATGGTAGTCGGGACATTTATAGCTAGCATTTGGGATTTGGAATGATTAATTTTATAGAGGGAAGCTGTACTAAATCTTGCCAGGATCTCTTGGACTGCTAGCTGCACTCCTATCTCCTATCTGCACTTCCCATACCCCTCCTACCCTCCTTTTGGGCATTGCCCTTCCTGTACTGTTGTATTGTTTTTGTCTTCGTTGCTATGATAAAAACTCAATAAATTCTTTGTTAAAAAAAAAAAATGTGTGACCACGTGACCGGTCAAACATTCTAACGTAGTCACAGACTTTGGTAGAACACCGGACTGTCTAGGTGAATCCCGGATGGGTGCATGTCTCTGCACCCAAAAATCTTTACCCCCCCCCCCCCCCCCACACATGTTTTTTTTTTACAATCACTTATTAGCTGTTTCCACCAGCCGCACGTCTAGCGCAATCTCCCATGTCTGGAACGCAAGGGATCGCATATTGTTTCCTTGCGTTCTGGGGTAGGAGGGGGCGTGGCAGTGACATTCTAGTCAATGGCACTGCAGACATGCCCCCCCCCGCCCGTGCGGTAATAAAAATGCCCTGCGTTCCAGTGCGGTGGGATCGCAAAAAAATAGCGCATGCAGGAACGCAGGGCATTTTATTACCGCGCGTTCCTGTGCGGCCGATCGTACTGTGGGTTGGGGGAGGCGTGTTTGCAGTGCCATTGACCTGAATGGCACTGCCACACTACCGTCCCGCCCCAGAGCGCAGGGAGACTTTATATAGGCGATCCCTCGCGGTTCCAGGCACGGGACACTGCGGTAGACGTGCGGGATGGTGGAAACAAGTCCTTAGGTAGGACACCAGACATAACTTGTATTTGTTTTGTGTGCGAGTATTAAAATATAACACATAACATCTGTGTCCCCCGACCTTCATTTCCTATTGTGTCACCTATAATTGTTCCCCTGCCTGTATCCTTGATGTGTACTATTGCACATAAAAGATGCCCCCACAAAGGATGTCACCGCTTACCTGTGGCATTATTTTTATGGGGGAATGTTTAATGTGCAATACTAATCCTGTTTGCAATGATGGGATTAAGCTCCTCTCTAATTAAGGACATTCATCCCAAAGAGTGTCTGGGCTTAAAAGACTTCCAATGCGGCACCCGGCTGTCTGGGGGAGGGGACACACTGCACTCCTATCTCATCCTGTCAGGTATAAACTCTGTGCGCTTTCTTCAATAAAGCAGATCTTGGTTTCCACCTCAACATTGGTGTTGTCTAATGCTTGAGTGGTTAAGCGTTCTGTCCTAATATATTGGTACTGTCCAATAATTAGGCAGGTTTGGGCTGAGGACACTGGGATTCGGGTTCCAGCGGAGAGGAAGCTGTTTTCTGACGGAGGTACCCAGTCGGGGTACCAGGCGGTCCGTCACAACTTCCTCCCACCCAGTCCCAGCCGCGGAGGAGAGAAACACAGGGAGGGATTCGACAAGTGACAGTGGCGGCACCAGCAGGGAGCCACGAGTCCGGCAGTTTTTTTTGGGCGGTGAAATCTGTAACCGGCAATAGGTCTCACATTCCACAGAGTTGGAGAGAAGTGACATTTCAGGACCTATCAGCTGTCTCAGGGAAGATCGGTTCACACTCACATACCATCTGCGATGCCCTGGAAGAGCTGGCAAAGTGTTGTAATGCTTGACCTAATGGGTGGTCACATCATGAGATGATGCGTTGACCTATATGGGTTGGACTTGCTGGACGTATGTCTTTATTCAACCCCAAATACTATGTAACTGTGTAACTATGTAACATTCCACCGCCGAAAAACTGGGCGAGATACCGTTAAAATGTGTGACCACGTGTAATGGTAGTCGGGACATTTATAGCTAGCATTTGGGATTTGGAATGATTAATTTTATAGAGGGAAGCTGTACTAAATCTTGCCAGGATCTCTTGGACTGCTAGCTGCACTCCTATCTCCTATCTGCACTTCCCATACCCCTCCTACCCTCCTGACTACCATTAGACATATCATTAGCTCCATAGCCCCCTTTCGTCTGGGCCCCCCACTAATACCCTTCAATACCTAGGTATCATCCTATCAGCCCCTAGTTCTAACCTTTTTAAGCTTAACTTTAACCCACTCCTGCTAAAGATTTCGGACCTTTGCAAAGATCTGAACCGTTTCACTGTGTCATGGGCGGGTAGAATTAATCTGGTCAAAATGTTTGTTCTCCCCCATATTTTATACTTGTTTCGGGCTCTTCCCATACCCCTCCTACCCTCCTATTTAAGGAAACTCCAGAGCACTATTGATCCCTTTATCTGGAATGGGAAGAAACCTAGAATCTCAAGATCAATACTGTGTACACCCACAGCCTATGCAGGTATGGGTGCCCCTGACATTGCCAAATATTATAAAGCTAACCTACTGGACCAGACTAAATACTGGTGGACTCCCCGTCCAGACAAATTATGGTCTCAAATAGAACGGGATTCCTTAACTACGGACCTCAATCTTCTGCTCTGTTCTTCCCTACTAAGAAGGGAAAACTAAAGCGTTCCATCGCGCACACATATAGAGGCCGAGGCTAACTGTAGACGCCATACTTTCACCTCGCGTTGGGCCTGCTGGTTGACAGCCACCAGATGCTTGACACATATCATATGATGATTACCAGACCCGCATTCCCTCATTGGTAGAGACGCTCTCCACAAGCTCTCATTTTTACTTATTAAATAACAAAATTAAAACACAAAAACATTGTTCATCCTCTCTGTATCACTGAGACTTTTAGACGCCTCTCCCTGTGTAAGACTTTTTGTTTTTCTTTTTAGTTTCTGGGCATTCCAACCGATCGGTGTTGTAATATTTCCATGCACTGCTCATACCACCTCTGTACTTCATCTAATGATACCTGTTGTATTGTTGTCCGATTTGTGCCCTGCCTTACGCATCTTGATTGTATACACCCATGAATTTGGGCATTGCCCTTCCTGTACTGTTGTATTGTTTTTGTCTTCGTTGCTATGATAAAAACTCAATAAATTCTTTGTTAAAAAAAAAAAATGTGTGACCACGTGACCGGTCAAACATTCTAACGTAGTTTTCCCCCCCCCCCCTCCCAGCAATGTTTTTATTTGACTAACTTACACTTATTAGCTGTTTCCACCAGCCGCACGTCTAGCGCAATCTCCCATGTCTGGAACGCAAGGGATCGCATATTGTTTCCTTGCGTTCTGGGGTAGGAGGGGGCGTGGCAGTGACATTCTAGTCAATGGCACTGCAGACATGCCCCCCCCCGCCCGTGCGGTAATAAAAATGCCCTGCGTTCCAGTGCGGTGGGATCGCAAAAAAATAGCGCATGCAGGAACGCAGGGCATTTTATTACCGCGCGTTCCTGTGCGGCCGATCGTACTGTGGGTTGGGGGAGGCGTGTTTGCAGTGCCATTGACCTGAATGGCACTGCCACACTACCGTCCCGCCCCAGAGCGCAGGGAGACTTTATATAGGCGATCCCTCGCGGTTCCAGGCACGGGACACTGCGGTAGACGTGCGGGATGGTGGAAACAAGTCCTTAGGTAGGACACCAGACATAACTTGTATTTGTTTTGTGTGCGAGTATTAAAATATAACACATAACATCTGTGTCCCCCGACCTTCATTTCCTATTGTGTCACCTATAATTGTTCCCCTGCCTGTATCCTTGATGTGTACTATTGCACATAAAAGATGCCCCCACAAAGGATGTCACCGCTTACCTGTGGCATTATTTTTATGGGGGAATGTTTAATGTGCAATACTAATCCCCCCCC
>NW_017309897.1:0-15295 GCF_000935625.1 Nanorana parkeri | reverse complement strand
CCCCCCCCCCCCCCTTTTCAATTGATATTCTATTTGATAATTTTTTTTATATCTGTTTCTACAATTTAAAGGTGAGATGACAGGTCGTTGAGGTGAGAAGGGCGGTCCCAAACTCGTCTGCCAGACGAAAGCGCTGCTCACCACAACCACGCTGGCTGGCTGCTGGAGGAAGATTTGTCCCTCTCGGCTCCCTCTCTCCCTGATGTCACTTCCTCCCACTACAGCCGCGGAGGAGAGAAGCCGGGGGAGGGAGGGAGAGGCGAGGGACAGGAGACAGCGCCACCCGCCGTCCGCCACCCGCAGCAAGAAATGCAAGTCTGCGGCATTGTCCGGTTTGAATTATGTGCCCGGGTGTGTGGTGGGTGTGTGGTGGGCTCCCACCCGAGCACATGATTCCAAACCCGTACTGTCCGGGTGAATCCAGGACGGGTGGCAACCCTAAGTGTTAGCAGTCACTCATTGTGTGGCAAGGGGCTAGAGCGGCAGGGTTAAAACTAACCCTGCCGCTCCGTGTAGACAGTGAGAGTGTGATAGGCTCACCCGTCCTTGGTCCAGCGATGCTGTGCGGGGCCGCGCACGTCCGGGGCCGACACCTGACTCCTCCCCTTCACGCGCGGCGGACGCACTCCGTTGCGGTCCAGCAGGGCATCGCTGGACCGCACCGTTCGACGCGTCAGCGGGGCTCCTCCCATCCGCGCTCAGCGAGGGCACATTTTAAACGAGCAGAAGCATATGTTCGGCGTCTGACTGTTTTGTGTGTGACGCACGCCGAACATAGCTCCCGAGTACCTGGTCTGATCACAGCAGAGAAGACTGGGTTCCCATTACCGGACTCCTACCTGGACTTATTATCGGTCTTCGTACCGGACGCTCCACACCTCTGAGAGGAAGGCCTCATAACCGCAAGTAGTAATACTAAAAGCATCTGCACACACACTGCAGTATATGCTGGGCTTGATACAGAGCTATTTGTATGGGTCGGAACTAAACCATATAGTGTTACTGCTTGCAGGGGGCTTCCCGAGGCTGGGTGACACCCGGAGCGGTAACCGAGTGTCACCCCCGCCGAGACGTCACTGCGCGTGCACGTGACATCACCACGCCAGTGCGCGATGACGTCTTCGCGCATGCGCGGCAGTATTCTGATACCTGCCGGCGGCCATCTTGGTGAGAGAGAGGAGGGGACAGTCACCCGGCGGTCCATGACCGAGCGCCCGACTTTTCAGAGGGGGCTGACACCAAAATGACTGTGAGTCATTTTGGTGTCACCCCTCCAATGATGTCACCCGGGTGCGGGCCGCACCCCCCTTGTGACGCCACCGCCTGCTTGCATCACCTGCATTGACCTCTCATACTCCGAATAGGGCTGAAGTAAACCATACCGTGCGTCGCCTTGCACCTGTACTAAACCATATATTGCTATTACGTTTGCAGTACCTGCATTTAACTTCCCACACTCTGAATGGGACTGAACTAAACCGCATACACTATTGCCTTGCCTCACAGGCATTAATGTCTATTAATGTGACTGCGACTTAACTAACCCATATTGTACCGTTGTGACGCTTAGCTAAGTTCTCGTACTGCACAGCATTGTCACAACGTGCACCATAACTACTGAATAGAGGAGAAATGGTGTGATTGATTCCGAACCTCCATTGAACAGTGTTTGGAGAGTGATAATCAGGAATTATATACCGAGTCCTGTCATCCACCTCCTACTCCGCAGTTGAGTATCCAACTCGCACCAACAGGAATATTACAGAGAAGGGAGAGCTGTGCCGTGCTGTGCCGTGCTGTGCTGCGCTCTTCCTCTCTCACCTGTCACAGGAGTTCCAGCACAGTGCAGTGATAGAACTCCTGCATTGGAGGTGACAGGGTCAATAAAGAGAACCTGTCACCTCCAAATGCTATCACACACTGACTTGTTAGCTCCTGTGTAATAGCAATAAAGTTAGGTGAAACCCGAGCCCGGCCTTGGGGCGGCAGGGAGAGTAAATGCGGTCCATCATCCACCCTCAGTCCTTCTGATCAGCATGATCCGTTGTGCAACACCCATTGAGGGGACAGTAAAGAATGGCTTTCCCGGCATCTCATTTCCCTATCAGAACTATGAAGGAATACAAAGAGTCATTTATGAGGGCCAGTGGCTCTACTACAGCAGATTGGACTCTGCATGGAACCAAAGGCCGGGTGAGCTTTGCTAAGTACGTTTCCCTTTTAATCCCTTTTATTTTTACTGTTCCTTTTGTCTGTTTTTGTAATATCTTTTCTGTAAAACAATTTCCTGCACTCTTTAATTCAAAACAGTATATGAATTTGCAGCAAGGCTTCGTGACGCACTAGACGCAGGGCTTAGTGACCCGCTGGACTCAGTGCTTTGTGCTGCGCTGGACACAGGGCTTAGTGACCCGCAGGACTCAGTGCTTTGTGTTGCGCTGGACGCAGGGCTTAGTGACCCGCTGGACGCAGGGCTTCGTGGCGCGCTGGACTCAGGCATTAGTGACGTGCTGGACGCAGGGCTTAGTGATCCGCTGGACTCAGGCATTAGTGACGTGCTGGACGCAGGGCTTAGTGACCCGCTGGACTCAGTGCTTTGTGCTGCGCTGGACGCAGGGCTTAGTGACCCGCTGGACGCAGGGCTTAGTGACCTCAGCTTCCGACCTTTACCCTTAGAATGTCTTTCCTTACTGCCTCCCTCGGTTAGAATTTAGATCTGGTCCCTCTCTTGGCTCCTGCTACTCCCTTTATCCCCCCCCCTTGAATGTGGGCTTGGTTTGGTCTTACACGTGATTATTGACGTGAGCCATGACGTCAGATATATCATTTTACCCGATACTAGACATGTGCGATTCGTTTCATTCCGAATCTAAATTCGGACGAATTTTGGGAAATTCGGACATTCGGATGTATCCGAATTCCGAATTACAGACATAACGAATGCAAACGAATCCGAATTTCCATTTCCGAAATTCGGTAGCGGTAGTTCGAACGTTCGTTTCGTTTTCGTTTCTTATTCGTTTCGTTCGTTGGAGCAAAGTGACATTAGAGAAGGAGAAAAATATTTTTTCCCCCTCGAATGTCACGAACGAACGAAACGAATAAGAAACGAATAAGAACAGAAAACGAAACGAACGTTCGACCTACCGCTACCGAATTTTCGTCCGAATCCGAATTCCAAATCCGAATTGACTTTCACACCCGAATCCCAAAAAACGAAATAACACAAATCCGAATTTAAAACGAAACAAATTTTTTGGCAGTGCACATGTCTACCCGATACCTTTTCCCTCACAATCACCACCAGGGGGGCGCTATTGTTCTATATAAAAGTTGGGAGCATTTCATTTAATTTTACTATTTTCTAAAGATCGAGTAGAAAGATGACCTCTGACCTAAGCTTTTGGAGAAAGCCATGAATATAAAAAAAGTGACAATAACTGATAACAGCCCCGTCAGACTTGAAGTCTACTTAGAGATATACAACTTTAAGAAAATCTACCTGGGCACTTAACAATCCTTCTCCAAATACTTTGAAAGTGAGGTAATTAGTTTCAAGACACATTAGCTCTTCACACATTGTAAAAAAAAATATACATTGGCGTGTGCCACCTGATTCTTTGCACTTAAAATATAAAAACCCCATTATTAGTAATACACACTAATATATTTCAATGTGTACACTCAAACAATATATAATGAATATAGTTTGGATATTATAAAAGCACATGTATCAAATTTTACTAGCAATTAGTCGATAACATAAGCATACAGATGCTGCATATAATATAATAACATTATTGCTAATTATCACCACTGCAATGAATAGTAAGGTTTCATAAACAACTTTTAAATAAGCCCCGCCTTCTATTCATTGAGCGAAGAAAAAAAAAATCTTTAAAACGTTCGGGTCTCTTGTCTATTGCCCTCAATGAAAGTCATCAATCTAGACCTACATCGGCTGGCACCATCCTTAGCTGATGTGCGTCTGAGACCCCCACAATGTACGACCTGAGAACGTTTATGATAACATTCCTAACTCTGCTGTGAGAGTCTTCGTCTCAGAAAGAATAAACTCGCACTGGCCTTCTATCACGCAGACAAAATGGCTACCAGCATGCCCGTATACAAATCTGTAAAATAATATGTACAGGCCTTTGAAATTGATTCCTCTCATCCCAATAGCTCTGACAGCTTAGTGACGCGCTGGACGCAGGGCTTAGTGACGCGCTGGACGCAGGGCTGAGTGACGCGCTGGACGGAGGGCTTAGTGACGCGCTGGACGCAGGGCTTAGTGACGCGCTGGATGCAGGGCTTATTGACCCGCTGGACTCAGGGATAGGAGACGCGCTGGACTCAGGGATAGGATAATGTGGGCTTGGTTTGGTCTTACACGTGATTATTGACGTGAGCCATGACGTCAGATATATCATTTTACCCGATACAAGACATGTGCGATTCGTTTCATTCCGAATCTAAATTCGGACGAATTTTGGGAAATTCGGACATTCGGATGTATCCGAATTCCGAATTACAGACATAACGAATGCAAACGAATCCGAATTTCCATTTCCGAAATTCGGTAGCGGTAGTTCGAACGTTCGTTTCGTTTTCGTTTCTTATTCGTTTCGTTCGTTGGAGCAAAGTGACATTAGAGAAGGAGAAAAATATTTTTTCCCCCTCGAATGTCACGAACGAACGAAACGAATAAGAAACGAATAAGAACAGAAAACGAAACGAACGTTCGACCTACCGCTACCGAATTTTCGTCCGAATCCGAATTCCAAATCCGAATTGACTTTCACACCCGAATCCCAAAAAACGAAATAACACAAATCCGAATTTAAAACGAAACAAATTTTTTGGCAGTGCACATGTCTACCCGATACCTTTTCCCTCACAATCACCACCAGGGGGGCGCTATTGTTCTATATAAAAGTTGGGAGCATTTCATTTAATTTTACTATTTTCTAAAGATCGAGTAGAAAGATGACCTCTGACCTAAGCTTTTGGAGAAAGCCATGAATATAAAAAAAGTGACAATAACTGATAACAGCCCCGTCAGACTTGAAGTCTACTTAGAGATATACAACTTTAAGAAAATCTACCTGGGCACTTAACAATCCTTCTCCAAATACTTTGAAAGTGAGGTAATTAGTTTCAAGACACATTAGCTCTTCACACATTGTAAAAAAAAATATACATTGGCGTGTGCCACCTGATTCTTTGCACTTAAAATATAAAAACCCCATTATTAGTAATACACACTAATATATTTCAATGTGTACACTCAAACAATATATAATGAATATAGTTTGGATATTATAAAAGCACATGTATCAAATTTTACTAGCAATTAGTCGATAACATAAGCATACAGATGCTGCATATAATATAATAACATTATTGCTAATTATCACCACTGCAATGAATAGTAAGGTTTCATAAACAACTTTTAAATAAGCCCCGCCTTCTATTCATTGAGCGAAGAAAAAAAAAATCTTTAAAACGTTCGGGTCTCTTGTCTATTGCCCTCAATGAAAGTCATCAATCTAGACCTACATCGGCTGGCACCATCCTTAGCTGATGTGCGTCTGAGACCCCCACAATGTACGACCTGAGAACGTTTATGATAACATTCCTAACTCTGCTGTGAGAGTCTTCGTCTCAGAAAGAATAAACTCGCACTGGCCTTCTATCACGCAGACAAAATGGCTACCAGCATGCCCGTATACAAATCTGTAAAATAATATGTACAGGCCTTTGAAATTGATTCCTCTCATCCCAATAGCTCTGACAGCTTAGTGATGCGCTGGACGCAGGGCTTAGTGACGCGCTGGACGCAGGGCTGAGTGACGCGCTGGACGGAGGGCTTAGTGACGCGCTGGACGCAGGGCTTAGTGACGCGCTGGATGCAGGGCTTATTGACCCGCTGGACTCAGGGATAGGAGACGCGCTGGACTCAGGGATAGGAGACGCGCTGGACGCAGGGCTTAGTGACCCGCTGGACGCAGGGCTTAGTGACCCGCTGGACGCAGGGCTTAGTGACCCGCTGGACGCAGGGCTTAGTGACCCGCTGGACGCAGGGCTTAGTGACCCGCTGGACACAGGGCTTAGTGATGCGCTGGATGCATTGCTTAGTGACGCGCTGGAAGCAGGGCTTAGTGACGCGCGGGACGCAGGACCCACCTGAGACCCCACACATACCTGAGACTGATCCTGCAGAGCGCACTATAGATGCTGCACAGCCCATCTGATTCTCTCTATGGTGGGCCCTGCAGGGGTCTCAGATGGGCTGGTCAGGGCTGCATCTCCCTCTCAGCTCCTCTTACCTGCTCCCCTGGCCTCCTCTGCCGCTGGACTGGCTGGAAGTGATATGATGTCACTTCCGGCCGCTCTGTGATCAGAAGAGCAGCAGCGCCGATGGGGGCCGATGGGGCCCCAGCCTGCTCTGATGCCGCTGGATCGCCAATGCTAGGGCCTGGCTCTGCTAGTGGGGGCCTCTTCCGGCGCTGCGGGGGCCCGGCCGCCTCCTCGCCTGTCACCGGCGGCTGATACTCATGTAAGGGTCCCGGGCGGGCCCCCCAGGCTGCTGGGACACCTTACATGAGTATCGGCCGTACCCCCCTGATTGCGGCCCTGTATATGCATATTATCTTTTTGGAAGTAGAATTCTACCGGGACCGACCTCTGTAGCCTGTAGTGCAGACACCGCACCCCATAGTGGAAAGAACACCCAGAACTCAGGGGGTTCAGGAATGACAGATCAGGTGCCATTGGCTGGAATAAGATAAACTTACTGTTCAGTTTCTGCACCTCTTCTGCCACTCTCCCCAAACCTCCCAGAATCCTCTGAATGTCGCTGGATAGAGAAGCTGAAATACACAAAATATAAATTAACCACCTGAGGACCAACATGTTACACCCCCTTCCTGCCCGGGCCATTATTCATCGCTCTGATATTTTGATACTCTGCCGGTATTGAGGGAGATAAAACATGGAGCTGGGCAATGGTCACTAGATACATGGGGTGGATTTATATACAGTGGACGAATGCTGTTCTCAAGGCATTTTCACCATTGGGCCGAGTGGTGGGAATGTGAACGGCACTCGCCCACTGTTGGCTGGCTAAATGTTTTATCAATCAACCCCTCAATGTACAAGTCACACACAGAGGGAGGGGTTAGGGTACAGATGTGCAGGGTAAGGGAGGTGAGGGGTTAATATACAGGTCAGATCAGAGACAGGATGAAGCTGACATAAGCTGTAGAGGGGTGAAAGGGCACCGGTACTGGATGACGCTGTTTCTGGTACTTATGTACTAATGTCATCCGGTACCAGATGGCTGTAATCAGCTCACTGCAGTCATTGTTTATAAAGTGCGATGGTGTGATTGGTCTTTGTGATCACATGGTACAGGGCCACCCTCATTGGCTCTGTACCCTTGTGAACCGCGCTGTCCTCCTGGGTGCCCTCTGGCAGAGTAGAAAGGTTTTGAATAACATTGTCCTTCCGTAATGAACTATTTTTGTTGTTGGATACAACATTAATAAGACATTAATAAATAATAAGACATATTGGACCGGGTACTGGAAGTTATGGAGCTGCTCCCATTATTCTGAAACATATCGGACCCGGTACTGGAAGTTATGGAGCTGCTCCCATTATTCTGAAACATATCGGACCCGGTACTGGAAGTTATGGAGCTGCTCCCATTATTCTTAAACATATCGGACCCGGTACTGGAAGTTATGGAGCTGCTCCCATTATTCTGAAACATATCGGACCCGGTACTGGAAGTTATGGAGCTGCTCCCATTATTCTGAAACATATCGGACCCGGTACTTGAAGTTATGGAGCTGCTCCCATTATTCTGAAACATATCGGAGCAGGTGCTGGAAGGTAGTGTACTGATTCCATTATTCTGAAACATATTGGACCCGGTACTGGAAGTTATGGAGCTGCTCCCATTATTATAATTGTCGGGATCCGCTCCGGCTGCGGCGTCTCAGTATACCGCGAGCTGTAGCTCCCTATATACTGAGCTTAGGGTGACGGGAGGACGCTAGTTTGTGTCCTCCCGTTACCCCAAGGAGAACTATGGGGGAAAAGCCCTGACCCCATAGTTCTCCTTTAATGAAGGACTCAATACTGACCCATCCATTAATGACTGGTGCCCGCTGAGAATCAGCTGTTACCGGCAGTAGAGAGGCTTAAATAACTCGCCACGTACAGGGTACGTGTCATATAGGCACTTTGTGGCGGGACGTCTCCCGTCACGAAGAGGTTAAATGGTATTTTGATTATAAGAAGCCACCAAAGTTCTGATATAAGAGCTCTTCCCGGGAATATTGGGCACCTCTATAGTTCTTCTCTATGTCACTTTGCTGATCTTTTTTTACCCTCTTTTCATGCCGGGCTGTTGACTGAGAATGTCAAATTATCTTCTGGGTCTTCTTCCAGCTGTTCTGAGGGGAAAGGAATTACACCCTGGATCCCATCTGCCCAATGTGCACTCTAGTGGCAGGCAGAAGCGGATGAATCCCGCCCAGACAGCTATGTGATGTAAATGACTTTTTTTAGCATACAGAGACAAGTCTAGGTAAAGGATATCCCGCTATCCATTGAGCTGCATTCCCAATACATTCAATCACCAACCAGAGCTGTCAATCATGTGGCAGTACAGAAAAATATGAATAAAGGTAAAAATCACAGAACACAAGAAAGAAAATTACATACAGAGATTTGGCTTTCTGCCATGAAATAAAAAGGAATTCTCGTTTATCCTGCAGGGAGGAGCTCACCACGAGAATTCTATAACCAACTTTACATCCCTGTCATCCCCTCTCTTTACATCCCCAACACCCCCTTCCCTATACATCCCCGACACCCCCTTCCCTTTACATTCCCAACACCCCCTTCCCTTTACATCCCTGTCACCCCCTCTCTTTACATCCCTGTCACCCCCTCTCTTTACATCCCTGTCACCCCCTCTCTTTACATCCCTGTCACCCCCTCTCTTTACATCCCTGTCACCCCCTCTCTTTACATCCCTGTCACCCCCTCTCTTTACATCCCTGTCACCCCCTCTCTTTACATCCCTGTCACCCCCTCTCTTTACATCCCTGTCACCCCCTCTCTTTACATCCCTGTCACCCCCTCTCTTTACATCCCTGTCACCCCCTCTCTTTACATCCCTGTCACCCCCTCTCTTTACATCCCTGTCACCCCCTCTCTTTACATCCCTGTCACCCCCTCTCTTTACATCCCTGTCACCCCCTCTCTTTACATCCCTGTCACCCCCTCTCTTTACATCCCTGTCACCCCCTCTCTTTACATCCCTGTCACCCCCTCTCTTTACATCCCTGTCACCCCCTCTCTTTACATCCCTGTCACCCCCTCTCTTTACATCCCTGTCACCCCCTCTCTTTACATCCCTGTCACCCCCTCTCTTTACATCCCTGTCACCCCCTCTCTTTACATCCCTGTCACCCCCTCTCTTTACATCCCTGTCACCCCCTCTCTTTACATCCCTGTCACCCCCTCTCTTTACATCCCTGTCACCCCCTCTCTTTACATCCCTGTCACCCCCTCTCTTTACATCCCTGTCACCCCCTCTCTTTACATCCCTGTCACCCCCTCTCTTTACATCCCTGTCACCCCCTCTCTTTACATCCCTGTCACCCCCTCTCTTTACATCCCTGTCACCCCCTCTCTTTACATCCCTGTCACCCCCTCTCTTTACATCCCTGTCACCCCCTCTCTTTACATCCCTGTCACCCCCTCTCTTTACATCCCTGTCACCCCCTCTCTTTACATCCCTGTCACCCCCTCTCTTTACATCCCTGTCACCCCCTCTCTTTACATCCCTGTCACCCCCTCTCTTTACATCCCTGTCACCCCCTCTCTTTACATCCCTGTCACCCCCTCTCTTTACATCCCTGTCACCCCCTCTCTTTACATCCCTGTCACCCCCTCTCTTTACATCCCTGTCACCCCCTCTCTTTACATCCCTGTCACCCCCTCTCTTTACATCCCTGTCACCCCCTCTCTTTACATCCCTGTCACCCCCTCTCTTTACATCCCTGTCACCCCCTCTCTTTACATCCCTGTCACCCCCTCTCTTTACATCCCTGTCACCCCCTCTCTTTACATCCCTGTCACCCCCTCTCTTTACATCCCTGTCACCCCCTCTCTTTACATCCCTGTCACCCCCTCTCTTTACATCCCTGTCACCCCCTCTCTTTACATCCCTGTCACCCCCTCTCTTTACATCCCTGTCACCCCCTCTCTTTACATCCCTGTCACCCCCTCTCTTTACATCCCTGTCACCCCCTCTCTTTACATCCCTGTCACCCCCTCTCTTTACATCCCTGTCACCCCCTCTCTTTACATCCCTGTCACCCCCTCTCTTTACATCCCTGTCACCCCCTCTCTTTACATCCCTGTCACCCCCTCTCTTTACATCCCTGTCACCCCCTCTCTTTACATCCCTGTCACCCCCTCTCTTTACATCCCTGTCACCCCCTCTCTTTACATCCCTGTCACCCCCTTCCCTTTACATCCCTGTCACCCCCTCTCTTTACACCCCTATATCCTATAGCAAAGGCTCTTCTGCCAAAAGCCTGACCTTCTTACAATTTTCTATATGTAAACTATAATTCTGCTTTAAGACTTGGTGCTTGCCCCCTTCTAGCCGTGCCGCCCCAGGCACCAACCCCTCAGTGCCATCATGTCCTGACAATCTGATGAGGAGCAAAACAATAAACTGATATTCTGTAATAAATGAGAATAAAAATGAAACAAACACAATCATTATAATAATTAGAGATACTCACAGTACATGAACAGCAGACTCATGAGGGAGACCAGAATAAGGAACCCCAATATTAGGAGGACCCCCAGGATCAGTATCACCCGGTATTGGGTGTTCTTGGCTGCTGGAATAGATACAGACGGAGAGGATAGTGAATGAGCCGGTGTGTATCAGCTGCTATAATAACCCTCCGTAACTCTTATCTCACATAAAGCCATTGTGGCCCCATCCGGGATAGTCTGTGTGGTCGGTCTCAGCACACAAAGCCGGTATCCCATTAACAAAGCAAACCCATAAGAGCTGCAAAGAATAAGGAGTCTATTTATAAATAATTCCCGGGGCCCTTCACCCTTCAAATATCTGTGAATGTTCATTTTGTGTGAATAATGGCAACAATGAACATTCTTAGTATATTTTCTATTCAGTTTGAATGTATTGTGATGTAATACTACTTTATGGCCACTAGATGGAGCGGAGGAGACTAGGAAATACACACTTATTTTCTGTGCTCCTCAGCTCCATCTAGTGGAAAAATTGCAGTATTAAATCATAATACATTCTACCTTCAAAGAAAATGTATTAAGAATGTTCATTTTGCCATTATTTGCACAACATGTATGATCTCAGATACTGGTAGGGTGAAGGACTCTGCAAATTGTTTATAAATGGGCCCCTAAGTAAGCAAGTGTCTGTTACATCATAGCTTTGTGCTAAACACATGGAATCTGTGCATTCAGTCCATGCTATTATATCGCACGCTACGTATGCTGGTGCACTGCATTGCTGTTGATTTTCAATGGCACCCCATGCCAAGCGTGTGTTTCAGTGCCACACATTGCATTGACGTG
The DNA here is from genome assembly GCF_000935625.1 of Nanorana parkeri. Taxonomy (NCBI): domain Eukaryota; kingdom Metazoa; phylum Chordata; class Amphibia; order Anura; family Dicroglossidae; genus Nanorana; species Nanorana parkeri. The sequence goes on along the minus strand of NW_017309897.1, from coordinate 3,631 downwards.
CACCTAGCATGTGGTGATTCTTCCAAGATAGCTAGAACATCAGTATCTGGTCCAATGTCTGGGGACTTGGATGGGGACGAGTTGACAAAAAGTGGTTCTCCTTGGGTGTCCGGGTGTACGGTTTTGTTGTAATGTCTTTTCAGGGTAAGATTACAGATGAATTTATTCAGATCCTAAAACCTTTCCCTCAACTTCCCCACCTTTGTTTTTAGTGAATGAATTCTCTCCGCGTGATCGCCGCCCTGTTCATTGGCTCCGCCCACCCCTCTGCATTCAAAAATCCTCCCTCCCGCCAACACTCTCCTTACACACCGGCTTGAAAAAGAAGAATCTATTTTCGAAACGCGTCGCCGCCACTGCTCTCTCTGCTCCTATTGTGAGCACAGTGACTTGATCCACCAACCTTCTGTACTATTGTTTTCTCCCCAGAACATCACTGTACGTTCATCCTCTCCCCCAACAGCACCGCTGGAAGATCCCCCGCTCGTGTGCGTCCGGCAATCACCAGCCGTTCGATCGCTTCCCACACACAGGGAACACATTCAGCCTTCGAGCCCCCAGGTCATCTCACGCTGATAACCTCACACAGCCCTGTTCTGCCTTCCCACTCTCCCCTTATTGCCCACTGACATCTCCTTTCACAGTGCTGCTGATCAGCGGCCATTGGAACTTTACCTCCTTCTCCTCTGCGTCCAGCTGGTCCGACGCTGCAGCTTTTCAGAGACATTTCGTTCCGAGCCCTGATCTCAACTCCCCAGCACATCTCCCACACCTTCATCCACTGCTGCCTAGTCGGCCGTCCTCCACACACATGGAACGCTGCTGACATCGCCGCTGCAGCTAAGCGGTTCAACGGTACCACCCCCACACATCGAGAGGACTCACAGGGTTCGAGCACTGCCTCCCCCATTGGTCCCAACCTCACCCACACTGCCGCTTCACCCACTGTTCATTAGGGGATAACACAGTTCTCTGCACAAAGACCTATTAAGGTCAAGCCATTAACTCTTCAATCACCTCCTCAGGCTTCTCCTGAACATTTACCTCAATCCTACTGGAACTTTCCCAAAGGATCCACCATCATCTCCCACAACATCGGAACCAGCTCAACACCTCCACCGTCCATGACATCACTTCATTCCCAACCTCCTTGGCGAGTTTCTACAATGCTACAATATTTGCTACACTTTGCTCGAGGTTCACTTTGTATTACTTTCTCTTCCCCCTCATCTCGGACTACATCAACACCATCGGGAAGGCACCACCAATAACTGCGGTCAACTACGGGCAAAAGTCACCATTTTATGCCCTTTCATTGTCCGGCCCACTGACGTGCTCACCCATCATTTCACATGTGGTTGTGGCACCTCCCCCTTTCTTTTTCATGTTCCTTATACAAATGTCAGACACCCCGGTCTGTACGAACGAGAAGCTGCACACCTAACCACAGAGACCAGTGTTGTCCCCCCTGTTGAGCATTTTACTTTAAAAACCACTTCCTGCCCCCCTCCCCCCCCCTCCAGGAGCGCTGTATGATGGGGCAACTCTATTAATTTTACATTTCTCTGCTTTTCTGCTTTGTAACTCTTCTCTGAACCATCAGAACCGTCACCCTAAGTCGAGGTCACCGCGTTCCTTATCACTATACAGTAATGGGTGAGGAGGAGGAGGAGCCTCGGTATAAGAACTTACCTTTGTCTCTGGGTGCGCTCCTCATCCTCTGTACATCCCGGTCACTCATATTGCCATACGTACTTTCCTGACAAGAGTCCCCTGAAGAGGAATATAATACAAAGAGTTATTATTCCAGGGGGAGTATTCACATATAATGGAGCTCTATGAGTGCGATTCATACTCTCCCCTCAATGTCCCTTCCAACAGAGATCCGCACACCTCACCTGTGCTAATATAATCTTGTAGTATGAGGCTCAGCATTGGATATTTGTACAAGGACGGCGTACTAAGTCATGTGTCAGTGTAACCCTTCCCTCACTGAGATCAGAGGAATCCCCCCGACAATGCTTTACTCTCCATCTACTTCCTGACTGATCACTGGGGGAGGTGAGACTGAGGAAATGCTTCCTCCTGCCTGCAGCAGACAGATGACATCCTCTGAGTTGGAAAGGTTGGTTAAGCTGAAGACTCCATTTTGTTTATACATAAGTCTCACGTTTTGTAGACATTGTCGGTTTTAGTTTTGAAAGTTGTGCAGAATATATTTCACGGATATTATCGGCCTCATTGTGCGGTTCTCAGGTTTGCAGAAGTTCCTGTTCTTGGCAGCATCTTGGTGTGTGGGCAGCTGATAAGGCGATAAATACTCCCAAACATGGCACAGTGTCAGAGGTCAGCTGACCACATAGAACCACTAGAATCGGGTTATTTCCATGAAATGAAGGTTTGGATTTGATGAAAATTTTGGGGGGAAATAAGTTACATTTGGGAGGACTTTGCGGTTACAGACAATGAACTCTTTCATGGCTGTGATAAATAATGGGATATTATTGGATGATTTGTGTTTCGGTGCCGGCCCAGTGTGGGATGTCGCTGGGATGTGTCTCATGTAACCTGTTGTGAGGGAGCAGAATGTTGGAATACATTGTAATATGGAAGCACACAGATCTCTCTGTATATCTGTGAAGGTTCATTCATTCAGGCAGGCCTGGCGCTACCGCAAGGCAAGTCAGGCGGCCGCCTTTACGGCGCTGCAGGGTGAGGGTGGAAAAAGCAGGGCATTTTGACAAGTACTAGGTGGGGGTCCTAATTTAGCTGGCTGGCGACCGCCTGAGGATCCCGACACGCGCGGCACCTCAGGCAGTCGCTGGCCAGCTAAATTAGGACCCCCACCTGGAGCTCCTCCCACCGGACCAGCGCTGACTTGCCGCTGCTCTCCCGCGCCAAAGGTAAGTGAAAAAAAAAACACATAGCGCAAACACCGGGGCATTTTGACAAGTACAAGTACTTGTCAAAATGCCCTGTTTTTACAGGGGGTCGGGGAGGTGGAGCGGGGGGTGCTAAAATGCACCTTGCCTGTGTAGGCAGGAAATCTAGCACCGGCCCTACATCCAGGTCATGGTATATCTGTGAAGGTTCATTCATTCAGGTCATGGTATATCTGTGGAGGTTCCTTCATCCAGGTCATGGTATATCTGTGAAGGTTCATTCATCCGGGTCATGGTATATCTGTGGAGGTTCATTCATCCGGGTCATGGTATATCTGTGGAGGTTCATTCATCCAGGTCATGGTATATCTGTGGAGGTTCATTCATCCGGGTCATGGTATATCTGTGGAGGTTCATTCATCCTTTTTTTTTATTCATCCAGGTCATGGTATATCTGTGGAGGTTTATTCATCCAGGTCATGGTATATCTGTGGAGGTTCCTTCATCCAGGTCATGGTATATCTGTGGAGGTTCCTTCATCCAGGTCATGGTATATCTGTGGAGGTTCCTTCATCCAGGTCATGGTATATCTGTGAAGGTTCATTCATCAGGTCATGGTATATCTGTGGAGGTTCATTCATCTGGGTCATGGTATATCTGTGGAGGTTCCTTCATCCAGGTCATGGTATATCTGTAGAGGTTCATTCCTCCAGGTCATGGTATATCTGTGGAGGTTCCTTCATCCAGGT
>NW_017309896.1:34543-40478 GCF_000935625.1 Nanorana parkeri | reverse complement strand
TATGACTATGCCATGGACCATATACATGGTTCATACACAGGGACGTCGCGGCGTGTTCTACATATGTGGCACTTGTTATACATGTTACACGTCTCGGGCTGCACATTGCCGGTGGCTGGTCGGTGTGACATGACTCCTAACACAGACAGGAGATGCCGGGCGCGGCGTGTGATCTATAGAATATACATCCTGCGCTATTGTTCTCCCTCCGCTGGGACCCGGCGCTGAGACAGGTGTCCTATTACCCCTGTCACCGCTACAATGGGGGTAATTAGAAATCAGGAGATACCAGTGTGTCCCATCCCTGTCATCCTCATCCGTCACCGGCAATATGACACAAGTGACAGCGTGACCCTCTTATAACAGAAGATATCACATGACACGGCTTCCATTACCAACCCGAGAGGAAGGAAACTGATTCATTTCATCCAAACGTCGCTGTATGAGACCCTGGTGACCGGAGCCGCCAGATTATAGACCAGATACATCCCAAATACAGAGCCATTTATCCAACTGTCCATCCAGAGCCGCCATTTATAGACCGGATACATCCTAAATATAGAGCCATTTATCCAACTGTCCATCCAGAGCCGCCATTTATAGAACAGGATACATCCTAAATATAGAGCCATTTATCCAACTGTCCATCCAGAGCCGCCATTTATAGACCGGATACATCCTAAATACAGAGCCATTTATCCAACTGTCCATCCAGAGCCGCCATTTATAGACCGGATACATCCTAAATACAGAGCCATTTATCCAACTGTCTATCCAGAGCCGCCATTTATAGACCGGATACATCCTTAATACAGAGCCATTTATCCAACTGTCCATCCAGAGCCGCCATTTATAGACCGGATACACCCTAAATATAGAGCCATTCATCCAACTGTCCATCTAGAGCCGCCATTTATAGACCGGATACACCCTAAATATAGAGCCATTTATCCAACTGTCCATCCAGATCCGCCATTTATAGACCGGATACATCCTAAATACAGAGCCATTTATCCAACTGTCCATCCAGATCCGCCATTTATAGACCAGATACATCCTAAATATAGAGCCATTTATCCAACCATCCATCCAGAGCGGCCATTTATAGACCAGATACATCCTAAATATAGAGCCATTTATCCAACTGTCCATCCAGAGCCACTGTAGTATACACGTAGGGGAAATATGATTACAGAGACAATACTTTGCTTGTATGTTGTTATCTTTCTTTTATTACATTCCGAGATTGTATTTGCTTTTGAAGCTGCCACTTGGCACTGAGCGCCGTTGCCTAGTTGATTGTTAACCAGGATTGCCGGTTCCTCCTCCGGCTCTGCGCTCCGTTTCATGTAATGACAATCTCACGCCGGCCGCAGTGTACAATCTCATATTTATCATCATGTTCCATTTAGCTGCACATGTTGCCTTTCTAATCATGTACTTTTAATAGAATCAATACCATTAGTAGTTCTCGCCCGCACACGCTGAGGATTCTGGGAGTACGGCAGGTAAACACGCAAGGGACATTACAATGACACGGACACAATAAGCTTCAGAGGCATGCAACCTTGTGTGGGGGGCCTCAGGGAAGCGGCACGCAGGGGCTTGGTAATGAACAGTGTAGATTGGTGGCATAAGTGGTCTCCAATGAGGTCCTTCACATGACCAAAAGACACATAACCAAGTATATGTAACAGTAGAAGGACCATTAGAGACTGCCGACATACTAGAGGAAATGACGGTCAGATACTGGGGACATGCTACAGGTTTGGTTGGAGACTGGGGACATGATGTAGGTTTGGTTGGAAACTGGGGACACGATGTAGGTTTGGTTGGAGACTGGGGACACGATGTAGGTTTGGTTGGAGACTGGGGGCACAATGTAGGTTTGGTTGGAAACTGGGGACACGATGTAGGTTTGGTTGGAGACTGGGGACACGATGTAGGTTTGGTTGGAGACTGGGGACACAATGTAGGTTTGGTTGGAGACTGGGGACACGATGTAGGTTTGGTAGGAGACTGGGGACATGCTACAGGTTTGGTAGGAGACTGGGGACATGATGCAGGTTTGGTAGGAGACTGGGGACATGCTACAGGTTTGGTAGGAGACTGGGGACACAATGCAGGTTTGGTTGGAGACTGAGGACACAATGTAGGTTTGGTAGGAGACTGGGGACACAATGCAGGTTTGGTTGGAGACTGAGGACACGATGTAGGTTTGGTTGGAGACTGGGGACACGATGTAGGTTTGGTTGAAGACTGGGAACACGATGTAGGTTTGGTTGGAGACTGGGGACACAATGCAGGTTTGGTTGGAGACTGAGGACACGATGTAGGTTTGGTTGGAGACTGGGGACACGATGTAGGTTTGGTTGAAGACTGGGAACACGATGTAGGTTTGGTTGGAGACTGGGGACACAATGTAGGTTTGGATGGAGACTGAGGACACGATGTAGGTTTGGTTGGAGACTGTGGACACAATGTAGGTTTGGATGGAGACTGAGGACACGATGTAGGTTTGGTTGGAGACTGGGGACACAATGTAGGTTTGGTTGGAGACTGTGGACACAATGTAGGTTTGGATGGAGACTGAGGACACGATGTAGGTTTGGTTGGAGACTGGGGACACAATGCAGGTTTGGTTGGAGACTGGGGACAGGATGTAGCTTTGGTTGGAGACTGGGGACACCATGGAGGTTTGGATGGAGGCTGAGGACACGATGTAGGTTTGGTTGGAGACTGGGGACACAATGCAGGTTTGGTTGGAGACTGGGGACAGGATGTAGCTTTGGATGGAGACTGAGGACACAATGTAGGTTTGGTTGTAGACTGGGGACACGATGTAGGTTTGGTTGGAGACTGGGGACACGATGTAGGTTTGGTTGGAGACTGAGGACACGATGTAGGTTTGGTTGGAGACTGAAGACACGATGTAGGTTTGGTTGGAGACTGAGGACACAATGTAGGTTTGGTTGGAGACTGTGGACACAATGTAGGTTTGGATGGAGACTGAGGACACGATGTAGGTTTGGTTGGAGACTGGGGACACAATGTAGGTTTGGTTGGAGACTGAGGACACGATGTAGGTTTGGTTGGAGACTGAAGACACGATGTAGGTTTGGTTGGAGACTGGGGACACTTAGAGTCCTGACCTCAACCCGATAGAACACCTTTGGGATGAATTAGAGCGGAGACTGCGAGCCCCTCCCCCAACATCAGTACCTGACCTCACAAATGGTCCAACATTCCCATAGACACACTCCTAAACCTTGTGGACGCCTTCCCAGAAGAGGCGGAGCTGTTATAGCAGCAAAGGGCGGAGCCAACCCAATACTGAACCATACGGACTAAGACTGGGACGCCATTAAATTTCATGTGCGCATAAAGGCGTCCCAATACTTTTGGTAATATAGTGTATATATAAGAGGAGTGCCGAATAATTCAGACTTGATTGAGTCACATAAACACGTCTTCTGTTTACCTTAAATAAGATTTTGGAAAGTTCGGACCATTTTTATAGAAAGAAGTTCCATAAAAAGAGAAATGTGATGCAGAAGTTTGTCAGTTTAGAAATCTAGAAACATTTCCAGGGACAAATCTAACACTGGGGGCATCCCCGGAACGTAGGGACATTTGGGAGCTTCAAAATCCTGCCCTGATGGGGGTTCCTCGAGGAGCAGAGCCCAGCAATATACAGCAACTACAAGATCTGATGATACAACATCGCCATCTTCTGGTGATGGCTGACATGACAGTTTCAGAGATACTTCAATGCAATGAAATGTAACAAAAGAGAACCAGGAGACACTGCAGGCCGTCAGTGAATCTCGGGAGATTCTAAAGGTTATCAGTTTTTTCTGGGAGACTCTACAGGTCATCGCTACATTTCAGGAGATTCTACAGGTCATCAATGAATAACTAGAGACTGTAACGGTTACAAGTGATTCTCAGGAGGTGCTGCAGACCAATCAGTGAATCTTGTGAGACTCTACAGGTCATCGGTCAGCCTCATGAGACTCTACAGGTCTTCTGTAAATTTGTGAGACTCTAAACGTGACTCTACAGGCAATCGGTGAGTCCCTGAGGACTCTACAGGCCATTGGTGAGTCTCGGAGAACTCTACAGGCCATCGGTGAGTCTCAAAGGACTCTACAGGCCATCAATGAGCCTCGGAGGACTCTACAGGCCATCGGCGAGTCTCAGAGGACTCTACAGGCCATGTTCGAGTCCCGTAGGACTCTATAGGCCATCGTTGAGTCTCGGAGGACTCTACAGGCCATCGGTGAGCCTCGGAGGACTCTACAGGCCATCGTTGAGTCCCTGAGGACTCTACAGGCCATCGTTGAGCCTCAGAGGACTCTACAGGCCATCGGCGAGTCTCTGAGGACTCTACAGGCCATCGTTGAGCCTCAGAGGACTCTACAGGCCATCGGCGAGTCTCTGAGGACTCTACAGGCAATCGGCGACTCTCTGAGGACTCTACAGGCCATCGGTGAGTCCCAGAGGACTCTACAGGCCATCGGAGAGTCTCTGAGGACTCTACAGGCCATCGGCGACTCTCTGAGGACTCTACAGGCCATCGGCGACTCTCTGAGGACTCTACAGTCCTATACATTTCATTATCTCTGTGTTCTATCACCAACACTTCACATGCACAATAGAGAGAAAAAACTTTATTTGATGTGAACATCTCCTTTCCCTGATCCCTCCTCCCATCCCTAGGACACGTATAGAGATGGTATTATAAACACATTTTATTTGGCGTTTACAGGTAGAAGAATAATGTGACTAATTGTACGAATGATACATTGTGACGGTGATATGACTACACCGGTGATACATTCTATTAATGGTTCATCACATGTATTTCCTTCACTTATAAATCTCCAGATGACATCTTCACCATTCCTCCCGAGATCTTTACATCTATTTTTACCTCTTTATAGCTGTTATTTCCTTCTTCACACAATAAAATAATTCATATAACAAGCTCCGATGGCAAATATTATATAATAGAGATACATAAACAAAATGACAAACATTGCTGAACAGAGCCCGCACCAGATGTTCTCTACAGGCCATTCACCCAGTTCTCGCTAACCTGGACTACAAAGGCTATCAGCACGCCCTGTGCCTTACCCTATAGATCCTCGGTTCTCAACTGGTGGGTCTCTGAGCACTCTACAGGCCATCGGTGAGCCTCTGGGGACTCTATAGGCCATCGTTGAGCCTCTGGGGACTCTATAGGCCATCGTTGAGTCTCGGAGGACTCTACAGGCCATCGGTGAGTCCCTGAGGACGCGACCCCGTGTTCGTTGGGTCGCTGCGTGCCTTCCGCTTTTCTAGGCGAGAAGCTTCTCAGGCTCCCCATAGCGCAGCACTGTCGGTTCTCGCGCCAAGCAGCCATTCACATGCTGCTCGGCTCCGAGTGTCAGCTTGAGGTGGGGTGGCCTGGAGCTATGGCCGTGAGGGAGCTGCATCCATACGTGCATTGTTTACAGCTTCCTCGCGTGTCCTGTAGAAGCGCCTGGACCGGAGTGACGTCACATTCGGGCTCCCGACATCTCTACAGGGCGCGCAAGGGAGCTGTACCAGCAATGCACATATGGACGGAGCTCCGTCACAGCACAGCAGCCCACACCGGACCCCAGGCTGAGGATCCCCTCCAGTTCTCGTAACGTAGAGAGAAAAAAAGGGAGTGTATGTGTGTGTATGTGTGTGTGTGCGAGGTTGTGTCTGCGGTTGTGTGCATCTGTCATTGTTTTTGAGGGCCCGTTCACACAGTCCTGTGCCATCAATGCACTGTACCATGAACGTGCACCTACCATGCGCTCTGGTGTGGGAGGTGTGTTGCCGTGTAAGTTGGAACAGGTACATATTTTAAGCATAACTCCAGCCCAATTTTTGGGGTTTTGGATAGCATAGTGAAGGGTTA
>NW_017309896.1:18236-34521 GCF_000935625.1 Nanorana parkeri | reverse complement strand
CCCCCCCCCCCCCCTGTAACGTTTGTTTTGCTGTGTGTGTGCCCCCTGTTCAGAAGATTTCACCTCACTTCCTGTCCCTGTGACAATTGGATTTTAAAAAATTTTGGGTTGTGGTGGAAACAAGGATTGGTGATAAAGCTTCAGTGGAGACACATTTTTTCCCCCATGATCACTCTTACAGGAGTAAATTTCCCTTCTTAGTTGTAGATTCCTCTCACTTCCTGTTGTCTCAAGGACAGGAAGTGAGATTAAAAATCTTTCTAATGAGGATACAGGCGGCAGTAAAAACCTCACAGTGATCCGGAAGAAGAGGCGGGCACCCCTCGTCTAACAAGAGCCAACTTCCTGTAATGTACGTACAGTACTACGAACCAGACCCATAAAGGCGGGAACTCCTCATCGGCTCGAGCGCAGTAGCATTACAACTACCCCCGCTGTACAGTAATAGCCTCCGTATGTAAAGTAGGAGTCGGATGTAAGTCGGATGTACGTAACCCGGGGACTTCCTGTATTCTTGGGGGAGTTGGTCTTTTGCTATTACTTTAGAATCGTGAAGGTTTGGGCATTTATTGATGTGGTGCGCCACCATATGTCTGGAGAATCAGCTTTCTGTTCCATGCGTTTCGTTCCGAATCGAAATTCGGACGAAATTTCCCAAATACAACATCATCCAAAATCATCCGATCCGATATTTCGAATTTGACAAACGAATTTCGTCCAAATCCTGTGCGTGCGCTGTGTTAACATTTAAACGGATAAAAACAAATTAAGACAAGGATTTTAACCCCTTCATGACTGAGCGAGTTTTCAGTTTCTGTTCATAAATGACGGACACGCTTGTTACATTGTTGCCGTGCGATACTTCCACGTCAGTCATATACTTTCTTACTAAATGTCCCCGCACATATTATATATTGTATGTTAGAGGACAGACAGGGCTATATAATTATATCACATATGTGTGTCTAACGCCTCACTTAGTTTGAATAAAATATAAAAAAATTAGGATAAAAAACTAGTAACCTAAGGCTGGGTTCACACCTAGGCGGATTGAATATGCGCGTTTGTCGCGCGTTTTTACCGCGATTCGCGATAAAAAACGCGCGACAAACGCGTGTTTCCGAGGGCTAGTTGGCTGTTTACCAATGTAAAAGGCCCGACCAAAACGCCCCAAAGAAGTACATGTACTTCTTTGGGCGTAGGGCGGTTTCCCGCGCGTTCGTACTCGCGGAAAAACGCCCAGATGGGAACCATGCACATTGAAAATAATGGCATTTCCCTGTTTGAGCGTTTTTCCGCGAGTACGAAAGCGCGGAAAAACGCCCAGGTGGGAACCGGGCCTTAGAGACTGATCCTGACAGCATGTCAGATTCAGATCTCACTAAAAGCTCTTTGATCGGCCCAGACGATCAGAAGTCCGATACATTTCACTCAAAGAGATACATTGTATCTCTTTGGTGAAATGTATCATAAACATCGGGCCGGTCTATGGAGCTGTCAAAACGAATAGCAGAGGAGGTGACTCACTCTGCTGCCTCTCTGCTCTCTTCAGCTGCCAAATAAAGGGATCGCTATTTAGCGCTCCTGTATTTGCATGCAACGACTTCATTCTTTCATTAATGAAACAAAGAAGCTTTTACAAAAGCTTAACTATTTCATTGATGAATGCCTAAATACTGAGACATTCATTAATGACTGGTAACCGCTGAGAATTAGCTGTTACCGGCATTACAAAGCCTGATATAACTCGTCATGTGCAGTGCACGTGGCCAGTCATATAGGCACTTCGTGACGGGACGTACAGTGTACGTGGCCAGTCATATAGGCACTTCGTGATGGGACGTACAGTGTATGTGGCCAGTCATATAGGCACTTTGTGACGGGACGTACAGTGTACGTGGCCAGTCATATAGGCACTTTGTGACGGGACGTATAGTGTACGTGGCCAGTCATATAGGCACTTCGTGACGGGACGTACAGTGTACGTGACCAGTCATATAGGCACTTCGTGACGGGACGTACAGTGTACGTGGCCAGTCATATAGGCACTTCATGACGGGACGTACAGTGTACGTGGCCAGTCATATAGGCACTTCGTGACGGGACGTACAGTGTACGTCTCCCGTCACGAAGGGGTTAATGTCCCTTTAATAGTAAAGGCGAGAGCACAGCCACCAGAAATGACAAATGCGCCAATTCTGCTACCCCACCTCGAGTTGAATTTTCGGGAATTCGTCCGAATTCCCAATCCGATTCCCGAAACGAAACACATATTAGGATCCGAATTCCAAAAAGGAAATAAAGGAAATCAGAAACTAAACGAAACAAATTTTTAGCCGCTGCACGTCTGTTCCATTCGGGAGCTTGGGAGGTTGACTAAGTATCCCCCAATGGGGTTACCATGAGAATGCTGTTAGGCTAACACTAGGGGCAGCACACTGGTGAACACTCGGGTGCAGGGGCAATACTCCAGCAGTGGTCGGTGGTATCGCACGCTGTGATGACGGTTTCACGCGCCTTGTTTTACTTTCCAAAGGCAAGCTCTCTTCTCATTCCTCCTCCTCCACCAAACAAGGTTAGTTCTGGTTTGCAAGGCCCTGTGGGTGTGACTTCTCGGCAGCGGGTGCCATGAAAAGGTTTTTGCAGCTCCAGGGGTTTTATAAAACCCTCGAATGGAGCAGAACGCTGATTCTCCAGACGTATGGCGGCGCACCAACATCGACGAATGCCAAAACCTTCTCTTGATTCCAAACTAAATAGCAAAAGGCCGCGACTCCCCAAGTTTCATCCAACCAGGTGATGTCATGACTAATGTCCAACTAATGTCATGACTGTGACACCTCCTTCAAGGATGGGTCCATGATAGGGTTGCCACCTTTTCTTTAAGCGAAACCCGAACACACTCTAGCGGCGCGCTGACTTTTTTGGGGGGAGAATAAGTTGTGGCTTATTCATATGTAAATAGCACCACCCATTCATATGTAAATATCACAGTTGAGATTATTTTCAGTGGGGGGCCAGTAGCTCCTATCTTAATTTTGGTTGCCCCTGTCTGCCTGACATCTTGTGTCCGGGTTTCTGCTGCCATGAAACCCGGACACAGCATTCAAAACCTGGACTGTCTGGGTGAATTCTGGACAGGTGGCAACCCTAGTCCATGATGTGCTGCACCCCCCAGTATGTCCCGTGCAATGACTCCAAATACTAAATAATTGCTGCAGCCGATGGCTCTGAAGCCACTAAGGCCGCAAGTAGACCAGCTCTAGAATCTGCAGGGTAAGGAGCGGGGCACGCTTCCGGCCTTTGTAGTCCGGGTCGAGCGAGAACTGGGTGAATTGGGTCACAATGTCAACAAAGCAGGGAACTTGGCCGCACCCCATGTACCTAGGAAGGACTCCCAATGATGACAGACTCCAGGAGCAGAGGATAACAGGATGGAAGGTTGCAGGCGCCAGCACCTTCAGAAGGCACAGAACAAGCAGCCCCGGAACTGTGGAGTGTAAGCTGGGGTCACCCATTGCAGTGGTACGATCCCTAGGATTAGCCATATACGTCAACTATTAAAGGAGAACTATGGGGTCAGGGCTTTCCCCCATAGTTCTCCTTAGGGTAACGGGAGGACACAAACTAGCGTCCTCCCGTCACCCTAAGCTCAGTATATAGGGAGCTACAGCTCGCGGTATACTGAGACGCTGCAGCGGATCTCGACATCGATGTCGAAATCCGCCCAGCTGCGTGAGTGACAGCTGGCTCCGCCTATCTAGAGGCAGAGCCAGCTGTACCCGCCCCGTCCCCCGTCCGTTCCGCCAGTCAGCGCTGGAGGATCGGAGCGGGGAGGGGGGAATCCAGTCCCTCCTCTGTCACGGCAGAGAGCCGTGACAGGATCGAGAGGTGAGCGAAAGCCGGTATGTGTTCTCTCACCTCCCGATCTACTGAGCCGACCTGTGACAGTCTCATTGTCACAGGTCGGCTAGAACTATGAGGTGAGTGAAAAGCCCCTCCCCCTCATAGTTCTCCTTTAAGCAATGTAAAGCTCAGGGTTTGAGGTAAGGCCTCGGGTACTCACAAAACCCAAACAGCTAGTAGCAGGTCACGGTCCAAGCGACGGTGGTGACCATGGTCACCGTAGCCTAGCAGTAACAAGGGGCCAAAGATCAGAGTTCCACGTGGCTAATTGCAATGCAAGAGCAAGACGATCCACCCAGTGGCCGACGTGGGCTCCGGGTCCCTCAGTGCAAACCACTTCCAAAGTAGGAACGTGGGGATTTTAAAAAGGCGTCTAGTAACCCGGGCAAGATAGGAAGCTCCTGGTGCTCAGCCTATGGCCTACTCACACAAGCGAGCCTGTCCTCCAAGGACACTGAGGAATGCTGGTAGTAGAAGGAAAGGTTATTGCGGGGCCGACCTCCAGTTTTACTTTTGTCAGTGTCCAAACCCTCCTGTAGACAGCTGGGCCAAAGAACTTTGTGTCCCCCAATGGACGAGAAATTAAGTCCTCTCTCTTTGCACCTTTTCCAGTGGTGGGCAATCCTCAACGCTTTCAGCATCGTGACTGTGACACCTCCTTCAAGGGTGGGTCCATGATGTGCTGCACCCCCCCAGTATGTCCCGTGTCTTCAGCAATGAATGACAATAAGCATCACCCAACCAGGAAGACCGAGGAGGACATCGTGTCGATGAAAAGGTATTGCAGGTGACTGGAGAGGAGGCGAGTATTGCAGCTCGGTTTTTTTTCGTTCTCGAGGACATTCAGCTCAGAGTTGGGCTTTAACAGGCAATCAAGCGGCTGTAACTCAGGACATAAAGCCAGGACATAAAGCCACCAATGAAACTGCTAAATTACTCATACACTCCCTTGTCATCTCTCGTCTTGACTATTGCAACTCCCTCCTCATTGGCTTTCCACTACACAGGCTCCTCCCCCCTTCAGTCCATCATGAATTCAGCTGCTAGACTCATCCACCTAACCAACAGTTCAGTGTCTGCAAACCCCCCTCTGCCAATCCCGGCACTGGCCTCCATCCCCCCGCCCCCCCATACCTCCACTGGCTTCCAATAGCCCAAAGGTTAAAGTTTAAAATATTAACAACCACGTACAAAGCCATCCACAGCTCCGCCCCCGGCTACATCTCAAACCTTGTCTCAAAGTATCACCCTAACCGTCCCCTCCGCTCTTCCCAAGACCTCCTGATTTCCAGCAACCTCATCAACTCCTCCCATACTCACCTCCAGGACTGCACTAGAGTCTCTCCCATCCTATGGAACTCTTTACCCCAACCGGTCCGTCTATCTCCCACTCTGACTGCCTTTAGGCGATCCCTTAAAGGAGAACTATGAGGGGAGTGCTTTTCACTCACCTCATAGTTCTAGCCGAACTGTAACAATTAGACTGTCACATGTCGCTTCAATAGATCGGGAAGTGAGGGAACACATACCGGCGTTCGCTCGCCTCTCGATCCTGTCACGGCTCTCTCTGCGGTGACAGGGGAGGGGCTGGATTCCCCCCTCCCCGCTCCGCCAGCGCTGACTGGCGGATCGGACGGGGGAGGGGGCGGGTACAGCTGGCTCTGCCTCTAGATAGGCTGGGCGGATCCCAGCACAATTGTCGGGATCCGCTTCAGCTGCGGCGTCTCAGTATACCGCGAGCTGTAGCTCCCTATATACTGAGCTTAGGGTGACGGGAGGACGCTAGTTTGTGTCCTCCCGTTACCCTAAGGAGAACTATGGAGAAAAACACTGACCCCATAGTTCTCCTTTAAGACTCATCTCTTCAAGGAAGCCGATCCCACCTCAACCAAACCACTCCACCATCACGTTCTCATACAATTCATCCCCACACAGCTACCTCCTCATGTATCACTTCCCCCTCCCTTTTAGATTGTAAGCCCTCAGGGGCGGGGCCCTCCTTACCATCTTGTCTTGAATTGTATTGTGATTGTAATGTCTTCCTTATATTGTACAGCGCTGCGCACACTGTTGGCGCTATATAAATCCTCTATAATAATAATAATAAAGCATACAGACATCAATCGGGAGGCTCGGCTGTTACTGGATCAAACACAAAGTTAGATTTGCAATCTCAGCGACTTCGGCTGTAAATGATTGTTGGTGACAGATTTGGTGGTTCACAGGAACTGCTGACACCCTGGAATGTTCGCGCTCCACAATTCACAAAGAATAGTACAAGGAAACAATAAACCTCCAGTAAAATACAGTTCTGGGGGGGGGGGGGGGAGGAGACTCCTTGGTGATGAGGGAGGTCAGAGAGAATGAATACAATGTGCCGTGCACGGCATAAATCCAATTCAATACGTTCACATGGATCCCGTTTGCTCCTCTTTGGGGGCAATTCCAGCAAAGCAAATCCCCAACAGAGCGGACTGGTACCAGATTGTAACACACGGTGCGTCACATGACAAATGCACATACGCTATACTGCCAAAAGTATTGGGACTCCAGGTTGCTTCCACTTTGTTATAATCCCAGTAACAGGTGACCGCGGCGGAATATTTAGTAGCCGGGAAATGTCACGGAACACCCGAATCCAATGATTTGGAGGGGGAGGGGCCCAATACTTTTGGCAATATACTGTATGTAAACAGAGACTTTGGGAGGAGTTGGAATGGAAGGGTTGCAATATACATTGCAGCTCACAAGTCTACAAGAATCCCATCATGCATCTGAGCCTACATAGTATAAAATCCTAACAAACATTTCCAGCATCTCGATGACTCCATACTGCCAATTATCCATGTGAAAGGAGGTCCTACCCCTTACCAAAGTGTGTCCTCCCAAAGGAAAAACACAGGACACTGGCAAATCCAAACCGTCAGGACAGCCCTGCATATAACCCTTCCACTGCCAGCCTGCCTTAGTTTTATAGTAAGCGGTACAAGAGCAGATCCCAGACACCCCGAGGGGGGGGGGGGGGGGGCGTGGGTGTTGGGGGGGGGGGGGGGGTTTTGTGTCATGTGATATACTCCAAGAATCTTATTTTATGGGCAAGGCAAAATCCTGTTTTCTTGATTGTACATTACAGGACACGGGGAGTTCATTCTGGAACCAATGGTACGTCCAAAAAGCAGTCCAACAGAGGGACAGCGGACAGAGCCATAAAAATGGCTAAATGGCCCATGAAAACAACCAACTCCAACAGGGAACAGTAACAGAAAGGCCCACAATTCAGAGGGCCACCTGAAGAACCTTGCGGCTGAGGCCTGAACATCCACCTGTGAACAGAAGACCAGGGGGCAGCTCTACAGATTTGGGATACTGAAGCCTGATGCTGGAAGGCCAAGAAGTGAGCCTCTGCAGGAGTGGCGGTGGTACATTACCCTTCAACTCAAAGGCCTAAGTGAAAGCTTGCCATGTCCACCTATCAATAGTGTGATGGGAAGCCGGCTGCCCCATACAGGGACCCTTAGGACTGACAAAGAGGAAGTAGATTTGCAGATGGAAGCTGTAGCACTGAGGTGAATTCCAAAAGCCTGAACCACATGCAAACAGCGGAGGGAAACTTCTCCAGGAGGTTTTGGTGCGGGACATAAAGGAGAGTCAAAACAATGCACTGGTTAAGGTGGAGACCATCTTAGAAAGAATGGAGGCCTTAAGTCTCAGTGCTACCTTATCCTCGCAGATAAGGCTCTTTTCAAGTCAAGGCCTCCAACTCAGAAACATGAACAGCAGTGATGGTGAGGAGGGAGGTAACCTTGCGAGTAAGAAGGGTCAGAGGGATATCTCTGAGAGGTTCGAAGGGGGCTTCTACCTCAACTAAGTTGAGGTCCTACAGAGTCACTGGGGTGCATACAGGGGGGACAACATGAGCGAACCCCTTCACTACAGAATGAGAGGCAATCGGACAATAAAAGAAAAAAAATCACCAAGCCACAAATTGGGCCTTTGATAGTAGTCAAGGCTAAACTCTCGTCTAGGTCAGACTAAAGGAAACATAGGATGCATCATGTTGAGTACATCCTGGCATGAAACTTCCTCACTTCACACCAAGCAAAAAAACCAAGTGTGATGGTAACCCTTGCGGGAGGTGAACTTCCTCTCTTCTAGAAGCGAAGAGATAACAACGTCTAAGAGTCTTCTGTCCTTCAGAAGCTGCGCTTCAACAGCCAGGCCGTTAAATCAGTGACTGAGAAGCAAGGTGGAATACCGGTCCTTGGGACAGAAGATCTGGAAGAAGTGCGAACGGACAGTCTGCTTCCAAGAAGTTTGACCCCATAGCATGGTGTCCTGGGCCAATTGGGAGCAATGAGGATCACCACAATGTCCTCCTCAATAGTGTGAAGGAGTGAAGACAAGTATTTCAGAGGAAGGAAAGTGAAGATCAGGCTGAACTGATCCCAGAGGGCCAACAAGGCGTCCACTGCAAAGGCCTGGCAATCCCTGGCCCTGGCTATAAGCTTGCCGAGTTTGTTGGTGAACTTGGACGCCAGGAGGTCCACTTTCAGTGTCCCCCGATGCGAGGCAAAAGGTCCTGAAACACCCTTGTGCGAAGGGACCACCAATAGTGAAGACTGAGAAAGTACAGCTGCCAATTCTCTTCATCTGGGATGTATATAGCAGACGGAACCAACACGAGAAGTTCCCCCCAGGACAGGATCAGGTCTGCTTCTCTTTGAGCTGCGTGATTTCTGGGGCCTCCCCCAAAGGTTGATGTCCGACTGAATCCTGGTCAGTTGGGCCCATAAATAGGGAATCCAGAGTTGAGGAGACAACCAAATCACCCTGAGCTGCAAGATGTTAACCAGAAGTCATGATTCCCACCACCAACCAGGTCCCTTGAAGCAAGAGGTTCTCTAGAACTGCTCTCCTACCTTCCAGACTGCCACCTGCCATGAGAACCTTTCACACCCTTGGGACTAAGGATCTTCCAGCGCAGTGTTGGAGATCCGTCACCTCAGGGCAAGCTTTGTCTTGCTGGACAACAACATGGGGAGGTCCAGGAACTGAGCCAGTGTGTCCCATGCAGCCAGAATATTGAGCTGCAACGACCTTGGACACTTGGGGGCATTAGAGTGTAAGCTCCTCTGTACAGAGACTGATGTGACTGTGGGGGGACATTAGAGTGTAAGCTCCTCTGTACGGAGACTGATGTGACTGTGGGGGAGGGGACATTAGTGTGTAAGCTCCTCTGTACAGAGACTGATGTGACTCTGGGGGGGAGGGGGCATTTTGACTGTGGGGGAGGGGACATTAGAGTGTAAGCTCCTCTGTACAGAGACTGATGTGACTGTGGGGGGAGGGGACAGAGTGTAAGCTCCGCTGTACAGAGACTGATGTGACTGTGGGGGGGAGGGGACATTAGAGTGTAAGCTCCTCTGTACAGCGCTGCGGTATATGCCAGAGCTATATACAGATAAAGAACAAACACACAGAAGCTGTTCAGGAAAAAATATTTACTACAAAATGACTTTGACATGATAAACGCGATAAAAAGATTTAATTTGGAATTTTGAGGATAACGTAGGAATCCCGGGATAGGGATGAGTCCCGAATGTTCAGAGGGCCATGGCAGCCCACCCGAGGATCAGCAGGGTGCCCCCATAAGGTGCAACCTTAGTGAGAGCGGGGTTCCCAGACACGGCATGGTAATAGAACGTCCCACAGAACAGAACAATTCCCGATGTCATCAGAGATCCCGCCTGCAGGGGGAGCCAAACACACAACATTCTGTGCCAGCCACTGCGTATAATGTCCAAACACCACAACCTAATATACAGAGGGATGGGGAGTTCCAGGGGTGAGAGGAGATCAGAGACAGGGATAAGGTGTGATACAGAGGGACGGAGAGTTCCAGAGGTGAGGGGAGATCCGAGACAGGTATAAGGGGGGATACAGAGGGATGGAGAGTTCCAGGGGTGAGAGGAGATCAGAGACAGGGATAAGGTGTGATACAGAGGGACGGAGAGTTCCAGAGGTGAGGGGAGATCCGAGACAGGTATAAGGGGGGATACAGAGGGATGGAGAGTTCCAGGGGTGAGAGGAGATCAGAGACAGGGATAAGGTGTGATACAGAGGGACGGAGAGTTCCAGAGGTGAGGGGAGATCCGAGACAGGTATAAGGGGGGATACAGAGGGATGGAGAGTTCCAGGGGTGAGAGGAGATCAGAGACAGGGATAAGGTGTGATACAGAGGGACGGAGAGTTCCAGAGGTGAGGGGAGATCCGAGACAGGTATAAGGGGGGATACAGAGGGATGGAGAGTTCCAGGGGTGAGAGGAGATCAGAGACAGGGATAAGGTGTGATACAGAGGGACGGAGAGTTCCAGAGGTGAGGGGAGATCCGAGACAGGTATAAGGGGGGATACAGAGGGATGGAGAGTTCCAGGGGTGAGAGGAGATCAGAGACAGGGATAAGGTGTGATACAGAGGGACGGAGAGTTCCAGAGGTGAGGGGAGATCCGAGACAGGTATAAGGGGGGATACAGAGGGATGGAGAGTTCCAGGGGTGAGAGGAGATCAGAGACAGGGATAAGGTGTGATACAGAGGGACGGAGAGTTCCAGAGGTGAGGGGAGATCCGAGACAGGTATAAGGGGGGATACAGAGGGATGGAGAGTTCCAGGGGTGAGAGGAGATCAGAGACAGGGATAAGGTGTGATACAGAGGGACGGAGAGTTCCAGAGGTGAGGGGAGATCCGAGACAGGTATAAGGGGGGATACAGAGGGATGGAGAGTTCCAGGGGTGAGAGGAGATCAGAGACAGGGATAAGGTGTGATACAGAGGGACGGAGAGTTCCAGAGGTGAGGGGAGATCCGAGACAGGTATAAGGGGGGATACAGAGGGATGGAGAGTTCCAGGGGTGAGAGGAGATCAGAGACAGGGATAAGGTGTGATACAGAGGGACGGAGAGTTCCAGAGGTGAGGGGAGATCCGAGACAGGTATAAGGGGGGATACAGAGGGATGGAGAGTTCCAGGGGTGAGAGGAGATCAGAGACAGGGATAAGGTGTGATACAGAGGGACGGAGAGTTCCAGAGGTGAGGGGAGATCCGAGACAGGTATAAGGGGGGATACAGAGGGATGGAGAGTTCCAGGGGTGAGAGGAGATCAGAGACAGGGATAAGGTGTGATACAGAGGGACGGAGAGTTCCAGAGGTGAGGGGAGATCCGAGACAGGTATAAGGGGGGATACAGAGGGATGGAGAGTTCCAGGGGTGAGAGGAGATCAGAGACAGGGATAAGGTGTGATACAGAGGGACGGAGAGTTCCAGAGGTGAGGGGAGATCCGAGACAGGTATAAGGGGGGATACAGAGGGATGGAGAGTTCCAGGGGTGAGAGGAGATCAGAGACAGGGATAAGGTGTGATACAGAGGGACGGAGAGTTCCAGAGGTGAGGGGAGATCCGAGACAGGTATAAGGGGGGATACAGAGGGATGGAGAGTTCCAGGGGTGAGAGGAGATCAGAGACAGGGATAAGGTGTGATACAGAGGGACGGAGAGTTCCAGAGGTGAGGGGAGATCCGAGACAGGTATAAGGGGGGATACAGAGGGATGGAGAGTTCCAGGGGTGAGAGGAGATCAGAGACAGGGATAAGGTGTGATACAGAGGGACGGAGAGTTCCAGAGGTGAGGGGAGATCCGAGACAGGTATAAGGGGGGATACAGAGGGATGGAGAGTTCCAGGGGTGAGAGGAGATCAGAGACAGGGATAAGGTGTGATACAGAGGGACGGAGAGTTCCAGAGGTGAGGGGAGATCCGAGACAGGTATAAGGGGGGATACAGAGGGATGGAGAGTTCCAGGGGTGAGAGGAGATCAGAGACAGGGATAAGGTGTGATACAGAGGGACGGAGAGTTCCAGAGGTGAGGGGAGATCCGAGACAGGTATAAGGGGGGATACAGAGGGATGGAGAGTTCCAGGGGTGAGAGGAGATCAGAGACAGGGATAAGGTGTGATACAGAGGGACGGAGAGTTCCAGAGGTGAGGGGAGATCCGAGACAGGTATAAGGGGGGATACAGAGGGATGGAGAGTTCCAGGGGTGAGAGGAGATCAGAGACAGGGATAAGGTGTGATACAGAGGGACGGAGAGTTCCAGAGGTGAGGGGAGATCCGAGACAGGTATAAGGGGGGATACAGAGGGATGGAGAGTTCCAGGGGTGAGAGGAGATCAGAGACAGGGATAAGGTGTGATACAGAGGGACGGAGAGTTCCAGAGGTGAGGGGAGATCCGAGACAGGTATAAGGGGGGATACAGAGGGATGGAGAGTTCCAGGGGTGAGAGGAGATCAGAGACAGGGATAAGGTGTGATACAGAGGGACGGAGAGTTCCAGAGGTGAGGGGAGATCCGAGACAGGTATAAGGGGGGATACAGAGGGATGGAGAGTTCCAGGGGTGAGAGGAGATCAGAGACAGGGATAAGGTGTGATACAGAGGGACGGAGAGTTCCAGAGGTGAGGGGAGATCCGAGACAGGTATAAGGGGGGATACAGAGGGATGGAGAGTTCCAGGGGTGAGAGGAGATCAGAGACAGGGATAAGGTGTGATACAGAGGGACGGAGAGTTCCAGAGGTGAGGGGAGATCCGAGACAGGTATAAGGGGGGATACAGAGGGATGGAGAGTTCCAGGGGTGAGAGGAGATCAGAGACAGGGATAAGGTGTGATACAGAGGGACGGAGAGTTCCAGAGGTGAGGGGAGATCCGAGACAGGTATAAGGGGGGATACAGAGGGATGGAGAGTTCCAGGGGTGAGAGGAGATCAGAGACAGGGATAAGGTGTGATACAGAGGGACGGAGAGTTCCAGAGGTGAGGGGAGATCCGAGACAGGTATAAGGGGGGATACAGAGGGATGGAGAGTTCCAGGGGTGAGAGGAGATCAGAGACAGGGATAAGGTGTGATACAGAGGGACGGAGAGTTCCAGAGGTGAGGGGAGATCCGAGACAGGTATAAGGGGGGATACAGAGGGATGGAGAGTTCCAGGGGTGAGAGGAGATCAGAGACAGGGATAAGGTGTGATACAGAGGGACGGAGAGTTCCAGAGGTGAGGGGAGATCCGAGACAGGTATAAGGGGGGATACAGAGGGATGGAGAGTTCCAGGGGTGAGAGGAGATCAGAGACAGGGATAAGGTGTGATACAGAGGGACGGAGAGTTCCAGAGGTGAGGGGAGATCCGAGACAGGTATAAGGGGGGATACAGAGGGATGGAGAGTTCCAGGGGTGAGAGGAGATCAGAGACAGGGATAAGGTGTGATACAGAGGGATGGGGAGTTCCAGGGGTGAGCTGACGTACCAGCAGGGGGCGCCTGCAGTGCGGTACGGCCAGTAGGGCCAGGCTGTGCAGGAAGTGGTATTGGTTCCCAGTGGCAAACAGCTGTAAGAAGAGAAATGTCGGGTGAGGGACTTCGGAGAACTTTATATAAACAGACGACACAAAACACTCTTAGCACCTCTTGTACCTCCTGCTGGAGCTGTCCATTGTTAGAGTGCATTCTCCTGGGAGTTTGAGCTCCCGGCGATGTCACATGAGCCCCACACAAATGTCGGAGGGCGGGGCCGAGGTGAGGGGTTTTTTTTGGGGGAGAGGGATTGGTTGAGAGCTGGGGACAGGGCTGAGCTCCTGCTACCCATCCAACCGCCCTCGCGGGTCTAAATCCCCTTTGTAGTCACCTACAGTTGTGGTCATGTGACGCTGCGGTCCCGGGACTTCTGTGTACAGGAATTAGCAAGGGAAGAAAGGGGTATCTGGCAGGATGGGGTATAGGAGGGTGATGGGGTATCTGGCAGGATGGGGTATCTGGCAGGATGGGGTATCTGGCAGGATGGGGTATAGGAGGGTGATGGGGTATCTGGCAGGATGGGGTATAGGAGGCTGATGGGCTACGGGAGGGCGATGGGCTACGGGAGGGCGATGGGCTACGGGAGGGCGATGGGCTACGGGAGGGCGATGGGCTACGGGAGGGCGATGCATGTATGTAGATGGGGGGGAGGGGAGGCTGGAGGAGGTTAAATGTAACTGCGCTAAATGTTTGGAAACACTTCATCTAACCCTCGCGATCCGCCATCATTACTATTATAGCGCCAAAGAAAGAAAATGGACGCCACGCGAGGAAGTCTCACCTCTTTCAGGTGATCATCGCGGTCACTGCGTCTGAATCCTGCAAGAGAAACAGAGATGGGTTACATCACATCACGGGGGGTCTTCAATGGTTCCATCAGGTGAGACATGTGACCGGCTACAGGGGGGTCTTCTATGGTTCCATCAGACGAAACATGTGACCGGCTACAGGGGGGTCTTCTATGGTTCCATCAGGTGAGACATGTGACCGGCTACAGGGGGGTCTTCTATGGTTCCATCTACAGCGGCCAGTGGAGGAGGGGGGGGGCATGTCAGTGGGAGGATGAGGTCAGGAAGACACAGATATGAAATAATCTTGGCACCTGTGGAACTACAAGTCCCATGAGGCATTGCAAGAATCTGCCAGCCACAGGCAAGACTCCCAAACCCCATCGTGCTTCTGGGAGTCATGCCAGTCAGAGTCTTGCAATGCCTCATGGGACTTGTAGTTCCACCACAGCTGGAGGGCCGAGGATACCCACCCCAGGGATATAATATAGGTGGGCCCCCAGGGGCCAGACATCATTTACATGGACTTATTTCCCAGCCCGGAGTTATCTTCACTTTAAACATGATGGCAGACATTTTTTTAAAAGGGACAGCTAAGGTTTACAGTTGGGTAGGTGCAGCACGGTCATGTCTAATATCATACTACACATCAATAACCATAGAGAGGATAAACCGAGCTACAGACAGTCACCCCATATGTATATATAGTGAAGCCTTGCCCCCCTCTCACCATGGGCTCCATAGGCTCCCAGACTGACGGCCAGGGCACCTGACAGAGCCCCGACCCTCCCCCACACTCTGCCCGGCGACATCTCGCTCCTCTACAATCTTCCCCACTCCAAGCCTCCTTCATATGCTGACCACGCCCACACCCTCGGCCCGCCCCGCCTGGAATTCTCCTCACATGACGGGCGCAGGCTTCAGTCAATCATAGTCAGAGGTGACGTCATGCCTGAAGTCGCATGATTCCACCGCCATCTTGTTTCTACCCCTACAGGTGAGGAGGCCGCTGCCAGTAAGTGGTTGCCGGCGCCATTTCTGATGTGGGCATTTGCCCTTCTGTGTACAATACTGAGGTGTTCCCTGTTGTACGTCAAACGACCAAGTTTTGGAGCCGAAGTCTTTCATTATATCTCCTATACATCCCTCTCACATATTTATCCCTCACATATCATATACACTCCTCACATAATATATATACCTCTCACATATCATATATACCCCTCACATATCATATAAACCCCTCACATATCATTATACCTTGCATGTATTATATATACATTACATATATATATCCCTAAGTTATTTCATATACATATTATATATACTTCTGATCTTCACCTAACATATATATCTATCACACATCATATATACCCCTGTCATATAATATCTAATACCACTCACATATCATATATACCCCTCTCACATCATATATACTCTCACATCATATGTACCCGTCTCACATCATATGTACCCCTCTCACATCATATATACTCTCATATCATATACCCCCCTCAGATATAATTTATACCCCTCACATATCATATACCCCCCTCACATATCATATATACCCCTCACATATCATATATACCCCTATCACATATACCCCTATCACATATCATATATACCCCTCACATATCATATACACCCCTCACATATCATATATACTCCTCACATATCATATATACCCCTCACATATCATATATACCCCTATCACATATCATATATACCCCTCACATATCATATACACCCCTCACATATCATATACACCCCTCACATATCATATATACCCCTCACATATCATATATACCCCTATCACATATCATATATACCCCTATCACATATCATATATACCCCTCACATATCATATATACCACTATCACATATCATATATACTCCTCACATATCATATATACCCCTCACATATCATATATACCCCTCACATATCACATATACCCCTCACATATCACATATACCCCTCACATATCATATATACCCCTCACATATCATATACACCCCTCACATATTATTTATACCCCTCACATATCATTTATACCTCTCACATATCATATACACCCCTCACATATCATATATACCCCTCACATATCATATACACCCCTCACATATCATTTATACCCCTCACATATCATATATACCCCTCACATATCATATACACACCTCTCATACAGGTGGACCCCATATCAT
>NW_017309896.1:1832-17741 GCF_000935625.1 Nanorana parkeri | reverse complement strand
ACCCCTCACATATCATATATACCCCTCACATATCATATATACCCCTCACATATCATATATACCCCTCACATATCATATACACCCCTCACATATCATATATACCCCTCACATATCATATATATCATATATTGGGAGCTACCTTACAATTGGTACAGGTGGACGCCATTTTCAATTTTACGTCGCTGCTGTCTCAGTGCAGTGACGGTTCTGGCTGATAACGTGCTGACGTCATGCGCTAGGCGAGGTGCTGCATGCATGTAAGTGCTGCGTTTCCTTCTCTCACCTTTTCACAAGAAGCACCTTCCTGTGGAGGCTCCAGCTTCGGAGACGCTGCGTGGATCATCCTATCTCAGGTTTAGTTCCACTCAGGGCCGGATTTACTCCCCCTGCCGCCCCAAGGCCAGGTTCCACAATACGCGCCCCCCGCGCCGCCAACTCCCCCTCCCCATCTTTTCACTCACCTCATAGTTCTAGCCGACCTGTGACAATGAGACTGTCACAGGTCGGCTCAGTAGATCGGGAGGTGAGAGAACACATAGCGGCGCTCGCTCACCTCTCGATCCTGTCACAGCTCTATGCCGTGACAGGGGGAGGGGCTGGACTCCCCCCTCCCCGCTCCGATCCTCCAGCGCTGACTGGCGGAACGGACGGGGCCGGGCACAGCTGCCTCTAGATAGGCAGAGCCAGCTGTCAGTCACGCAGCTGGGCGGATCCCGGCACAATTGTCGGGATCCGCTCCGGCTGCGGCGTCTCAGTATACCGCGAGCTGTAGCTCCCTATATACTGAGCTTAGGGTGACGGGAGGACGCTAGTTTGTGTCCTCCCGTTACCCTAAGGAGAACTATGGGGAAAAGCCCTGACCTCAGAGTTCTCCTTTAAGAGCCTTCATTTCAGCAAGTTCCATACGGCTCAGCGTTACAAGGAGTTCTCGATCCCCCCGCACAGGCCTCGGTGTAAGTTGTCGGGTATAATTGTCCGGCCCTTATTGGCCCGTGACTCAGATTTGTCAGTTCATTTCGGTGCAGGTCAACTCTCTGTAATTTAACTCTTCCATCTCCAGAACAAACCCTGGTGACCTGGAGCTTCTGGATCAAATTATCAGGTGCGTCCGCGGGCGAGCAGCACAGAGGGAACCCGCTGACAGGAAGCAGCCGGAAGGGTCCGAAGGCAAGGTAACAAGGGGGCAATCCAAAGACGTAGTCGAGGGTAATCCGGGGGTCGAGGCGGGCAGCAGAGGGTCAGAGGTGATAGGCGGTCCAAGGTCGGTACACGGGAGGTCAGCAGAGGGTTCAGGAAACAGGCAACAAGGCACATAGGAGGGGAGCTTCGTATGTCACACCATGAGGTGGAATAACTCAGCAATAAGCCAGAGCTCAGGCCAGGTGCATGCGCACCCGCAACCCGGGCACCAGGAGATCTGCCTAGCTGAGGGGAAACCCGTGCCCTGCGCCGTGCCTGTGGTCCCCAAGCAGGGGCATCACCCCCTGCTTCCTGACACAAATGTCTGGAGCACTGTGATTTCTCCTGCAGGCATTTAGGCTTGAGTCTTACATGGGTGGAGTGTCCATTCGTGTACATAGGGCGGTTTGACATCATGCCTGGGACACTGAGGATAAGCTGAAGGAACATTTGATTCACTCATAGTCAGTCAGTGAGTCAGGTTGAAAAAAGACACAAGTCCACTCGCCCTTTAATGGCAGGCGGGGCCGGATTTACTGTCTCTGCTGCCCCAAGGCCAGGTTCCTCAATGCACCCCCCTACCCCCCCCCCCCCCCATGGAGAATGGCAGACCTGCATACAAGTGATCTCGGTGACATCGCCGGGATCACTTGTACAAAACAAGCGGCGGCTTCCCCCGCTGTACATTTAGCCCCGCTTGGCCAAAGCCGGGCTAAATGTAGAACAACAACTACCCGCCCGTGGAATTCCACACCCCTGCTGCCCCAAGGCCGGGCCATGGTTGGCCTTGTGGGAAATCCGGCCCTGGTGGCAGGTGTCTCTATGCATGTGCCCGTTCACCCGTTATCCCTGATACCCCTAGTGCTTGGGACGTGCACCTAACTCAACGCAGCCGAAGCTGGCACGCAGCGGATGAACCCCATTCCATTCACAATATCACAGTATCAGGAGAGGGGACACGGCGGCATACCTTATCCCGCCGGGTGGCTGTCCCCTCCTCCCTCTGCCGGCGTCCATCACCAAGATGGCGGCCGGCAGGTATCAGAATACGGCCGCGCGTGCATACCTTATCCCGCCGGGTGGCTGTCCCCTCCTCCCTCTGCCGGCGTCCATCACCAAGATGGCGGCCGGCAGGTATCAGAATACGGCCGCGCGTGCATACTTTTCCCCATTCTTCATCTAGTAATACAGTAGCACCTCGTAGATGTTCGCAGTCTACCATCCGCTTGAGCAGCAGAGCTTCAAGTCAGCAGCCCTCTGTCTTATTTACTCAGCCCTCCGCTTAGTAGATCGCCTTCCACTTTCGTATTTTGAAGCTGGTTTATGCTGCTGGATCCCTTATTGGTTTGTATCCCAGCAGGATCACTGTCAGGATGCCGCGCACAGGAGCCCCACACCGCGTGCGGGTATCTATACGGGGAGGACCACATCATCGACCACACCAGGCAAGGCTATGAACTTTTCTAGTTTAATAGATATACAAAATCATATAAACGCCAACATCCCCACCGACACCCACAAGCAACATAAATTAGCCAAACTAAAGGTAAACAGAATAACACAGGGCAAGTCAACAAGGGGAGCAGGGCCACGGGAGGGAAGAAGTCAGGGCCCAAAGAGGCTACAGGACTCAGGGCGACAATACTGTGGCAAAATCCCCACTGCAGGGAGGGATTAAATACCCTCCCAGGTAACACCAGGTGGTGCTTAATTGCAGAGCCACCTGCAGGTGAGCCCTGGAGCTGCAGGTCCTGGTTCCAGCGTCACAGCGCCACCTGGAGGTGCACAAGTGCCAGACAGCCACCTACTGACCCAGAGACACCTGCAGGTGAGCACTAGAACTGCAGGATCTGCTCCAGCTCCACAGTGCCACCTGGAGGTGTCCTGGTCCCTGACAATTACCTTGTAGTATAACAGCATCTTATTTAAACCACCTCTTCTGGCATTTCTGCACTTCACTCTGCAAATTTTCCAGAAATGTTTCAAGTTCCCTGCACCCTGAGATCTCTATTCCTACCCTGGTAGACATCTGTTCTGAGGAGTGTCATCCCAGTAGATTTCACACTCCTCTCCGCAGTTGAGTTCCTTTCCATCGAGTTGGGGTCACGTACCTGTCTGATCAGCACCTGTTCGGGGTTTGAACCCCGGTCTCTGCTGGCGGAAATGCACATACCTAGCCATTCAGCCATGGGAAGGTTCCTGCTGCAGGTTTTTTGTACTCAGCAACTCTCCTTATGGACACTTTGGCTCCACCTGCCAACCAGCTGTAGAAGATCTGCAATTAACTCAGGCTTTATAGGAGATTGTTCTCCTTTAAATACTGGACACTTCCTGTGCTCTGAGCCTGTTGATTTGGGTTAGTTTCCTGTGTGAGCTGCCTCCGTGTCATATGCTGGTTTTACACCGTGACTCTTGCCTGTTTCCTGACTATTCTTCTGCTCGCCGATTTTGTACCTTGCTGCCCGATCGTGTCAAGACCTCTGCCCGCTTCCCGACTACTCTCCTGGATCCCGACTTTGTACCTCGCTGTCAGACTGTTGCCGACCCTGCCTGCCTGACCGCGCCTTCGCCTTATCCTCAGCCTAAGATCCACTTCAGACTCAGCCTACTACAGATGCGTTTCAGTTGGTTTGTACTCGTTTAGACTCTTGATCCTCATCAAGCCCTTTCCTTCTGTTCACGGGTTTTGTGACTTGCTAGATCAACAGAAATCTGTTTCCGCTACCTTTTACTCCTCACCCATGGCACTGATTAATATGTCTACCTGGTGCCTCTCTCTTCTAGCTTCCCCATTGTGGAATGCCTTGCAGACTTGACTGAAGGATTCGTCAATTTTCTGTCCCTCCGTTAAAAACCCCAATAAACACACGGACTGCGCGACATGGATTTTAACGGCCACAGCGGTCTGTGCTCTGAGCCTGTTGATTTGGGTTAGTTTCCTGTGTGAGCTGCCTCCGTGTCATATGCTGGTTTTACACCGTGACTCTTGCCTGTTTCCTGACTATTCTTCTGCTCGCCGATTTTGTACCTTGCTGCCCGATCGTGTCAAGACCTCTGCCCGCTTCCCGACTACTCTCCTGGATCCCGACTTTGTACCTCGCTGTCAGACTGTTGCCGACCCTGCCTGCCTGACCGCGCCTTCGCCTTATCCTCAGCCTAAGATCCACTTCAGACTCAGCCTACTACAGATGCGTTTCAGTTGGTTTGTACTCGTTTAGACTCTTGATCCTCATCAAGCCCTTTCCTTCTGTTCACGGGTTTTGTGACTTGCTAGATCAACAGAAATCTGTTTCCGCTACCTTTTACTCCTCACCCATGGCACTGATTAATATGTCTACCTGGTGCCTCTCTCTTCTAGCTTCCCCATTGTGGAATGCCTTGCAGACTTGACTGAAGGATTCGTCAATTTTCTGTCCCTCCGTTAAAAACCCCAATAAACACACGGACTGCGCGACATGGATTTTAACGGCCACAGCGGCCCCTTTTATTAAACAAACCACTTTAACAATAACCAAAGTAGTAAACCAAATATACAAAAATAATACTTTAAACAAGGGTTGACCTGAGAAGGGGTCTTTGGGTGCCCGCCAGGCCAAAAAGGGCCTCTCATAACACTCCACCCGTCCCCCCCCGCCGCACCACAACCAGCTCGAGGACACTTACTCCTTCCGGGTTCCCAAGGTGCCAGGCCCCCGCCCTTTACAAATCCGGACACCAACAGGGGGAAGCACCCATACCAGCTGAGGGCCCCCCATTTTTGTAATGAACTCCGATTTTGTAGACCCCCCAAAGACCCCCTAACCCGCCAAGCTGCCGTGACAAAAGAAACCCCCATAACCACCAAATTCAGGGAGGGAGGGAGGGACAACCTGCTTCCTTTGTCGATTTCCAGAAAGAGGACGTCCCTCAGCCCTCGCAGTCCCTTCCCATGCGGCTCCTCCCAGACACCTGACTCCCACGTCCAATCAAGTAAGAGCAGCTATCCCCATTTTATTTTTTAACCCTTTCTCCCGGGACTATTCCTCCCCCCCAGTCATGTAGCCCCTCCGCTTAGTCTCTCCGTGTCTGTCTTTCACTGAAATGGGTCAGAATCTTGCAGTCTCTGATAAAACAGGGGGCATATTGTCAGCTTTCATTGGGTATTACAGATCCTTGACCCTCTGCCTCTGTTGGTGTTTCTGGTATTGTGAGGAACTCTTGTTTTGTACACAGGTTATTCAAGCCTGATGAAGGGAACCCTGTGTGGCCCCGAAACGTTGTTATTTGTTTTGACACGAAGCGTCAATAAACAGACGCGTTCTTCACTTCAGTATTATTATTATTATTATAGAGGATTTATACACTGAGTGGCCAGATTATTATGACCCCCCCATCAGTACTTCATTGGGCCGCCTCGTGACTCCACGAGATGATGAAAGGTGATGCCAGGAATCTGACACGGCACTGTTGCCCTTCTGTTGTCTTGTACCAGTCTTGCCCCTCCCCCGTTCTGCCCTAACATTGACTAGTCGCTGACGGCCACAATTCGCACGCTCAGACCCAGATTTTCGGCTGACAGCCCGGTCTTTAAACACTTTAACAATGAGCCGCTCCTGAACATGTAACGAATTCTGCTGTTTTGCTGATACTCGCTCCATGGCTCCGAGTGCCAACAATCATCCCGCGTTCAGAGGCTGTTACATCGCGTTGTTTCCCCGTATCTTCCGAAACAAATCACTTCTACTGTCGTGGTAACCAACCCGCTTCCCTATTTATAATGGTCTGGCCCTCTAGCAACTTCAGCGCCAAATTATAGCTCATTTGCCTACAAACGTCAGGTGGTCATAATAATCCGGCCACTCAGTGTATAGCGCCAACAGTGTGCGCAGCGCTGTACAATATAAGGAAGACATTACAATCACAATACAATTCAAGACAAGATGGTAAGGAGGGCCCGGCCCCTGAGGGCTTACAATCTAAAAGGGAGGGGGAAGTGATACCTGAGGAGGGAGCTGTTTGGGATTGAATTGTTTGAGAATGTGATGGTTGAGTGGTTAGTTGGAGGTGGGATAGAGCACCCACGCTGACAGGAATACCTGGTACGGAGTGCAGCAGGATTCTGGAATATATCTTTTTTTTTTACATAACCCCTTTTTTTCTCATGCTGTTCCTCAACCCTTTCATTTCTCCTTCTGAGTGACAGAATCTAGAAGTTGGCCAACACACAAAACCAATCCTTTACAACCAAGGAGTCCAGATAACTATTGCTGGAATCTGGTCGAGTATTCCCTTCCATCTTCCTGGTAGGACCCTCTTATGGTTGTACCATTTTAAATACTCCTTGAGTTTGGTTCTGTAGAACACACATTTTTCCAGGTAGGCAGGAGATTGCTCTGTTGGGTAATTTGATCTAAACTCAACTTCGTTTGGAGGATTACCATCTTCTCCCCCCAGGGTACTTTATTTTGGACTGGCAGAGTAAGTAGCCAATTCCCTGCACTGGAGAGTGTTGTGTGCGTCTTTTTTGACTACATTCACTCTCCAGTGAAGGGAATTGGCTACTTACTCTGCCAGTCCAAAATGAAGTACCCTGGAGAAGATGGTAATCCTCCAAATGAAGTTGAGTTTGTGTGGGTCTTTTTTGACTACATTGCCCCACTTTTCTCCCTAGACTCCAAGTATTACTTTAGGTTCTGCATTGGATATTCCTCGCTTTAGTGAGGTTCCTGCACATAAGTGTACTTTCTTCTTCCTTGGAAGTAAAGCATACATCGCTTATAACTCCTGTGCACCTCTGGAAGGTCAGCAGACAGGGCATCCTGTTACCTGGCTGCAGAATTCCTTCTAGGAGGGGCGGAGTAAGTTTGGTGGACCTGATTTTCAGAACATAGTTTCCCTTCCCATTCTCCATCCAGCTTATTATCCCTGGCACCAGTATGAGGATTCGTACACCTAAGTCATGTACAGAAGACTTAGCCCTGTATAGTACAGTGAGCCATGTTTTTTATCACGTATTAGTTGCTCAGGCAGGTTGCAGTGTGGCTCCCGCAGCCCTAAACATCTTGGATTTGAGTTGGATGGTGTCCCTCCTATTCTTCTGGTTCCTAGCTCTTGTACACTAAATTGGTTACCATGTATCCTCTTCCTTGCCTTACCTCTTATAAATGGGATTTTTGATCACATTACTCTCTTCTTAAAATTATTGCAGTGATACTACCCTTCTTTTTTTCCAGCTTAAGGGTTTATTTCCTCTTTCCATTATATTGCTGCCGAGAGGGCTCTTATAACTGCATATCTCCTTGATAGGTTTCTTTTTCATCAGGCAACATTCTTCATATTTTAGACCTTTTCCTACTGAGGTCAATGGTTAAGGGTGCTCTACTTAAGCCAATGGTTGTTACCTGGTTGGTCTATTTCTTGGCCATACTTTGTTTGTCCAAGCTTTCTTTCCCAGAAGTCAACGGCTAGGTAGCCTAGGTGTAGGCCTTTACCCCAGTGATCTTTCTGTTCTTGACCACTTTAGCCGTTGGTCTAAATTATTTCTACTTTTCAGGCAGTTTATTGTTTCACTTGTGTTTCCTTATAGTGGATGATTGGTTGTCCTCCATATTGTGATTTGCGGCTCATCATTTTTTCATGTAGCAGTTTCCCCATAGTGGGATTACCTCTCTGCGCCCTTCCTTGGCCATGGCGATTTCTGATGAGCGAGTTTGGGGTGGAGGAACTTGACTGGCCTGCACAGAGTCCTGACCTCAACCCCATAGAACACCTTTGGGATGAATTAGAGCGGAGACTGCGAGCCCCTCCCCCAACATCAGTACCTGACCTCACAAATGGTCCAACATTCCCATAGACACACCCCTAAACCTTGTGGGCGCCTTCCCAGAAGAGTTGAAGCTGTTATAGCGGCATTAAAGGGCAGAGCCAACCCAATACTGAACCCTACGGACTAAGACTGGGATGCCATTAAAGTTCAGGTGCGTGTAAAGGCCGGCGTCCCAATACCTTTGCAATATAGTGTATCTTCATAGGCTACATATCTAGACCTTATTTGCTTCTAATCCCTCTATACCTTTAACTCTTTTCTTACTCTTTTCTATCCTTTTTGTTCATTTGTAAAGGATCTTCCTCAATCACTTTGGCTGAAGCATCCATTAAGGCTGAAGACCACATCTACAGCTTAATCCTCCTTGACCCTTCTGCTGCACTTGACAACACAGGGCCGTCTTAGAGGCTTTTTGCTTTTAATCTGGCAGCATGAGAGTGAGTACACTTACATGGGGCGGGCTCCTAAAATGCAACACAAAGGTCAAGGGTCAAGGAGGATTAAGATAGAATTGTGGTCATAACCCTTAATAGCCATCCATGGATGTTGAAGCTAATTGTGTAGGCCCTTGCAATCGAAAAATCAGATGGCGAAGTATAGAAGGAAAAGAGGGATTAGGAACCAATACAATGTACATCTGGAGCTAATGAGATCAGTTCTGAGGTAGAGACTGAGTTCGGCAGAAAGGAATTCACAATTGGTCAGTCAAAGTTCGTGGAATTTGTGGAGGACACTTTCTGGTCAGTCGATATCCTTACCTATGGTTATGATCTGCGGGTAAAGACCTAAAAGGAAGGTCTTCAGCATTTACAGCGGAGCTAAAATGTCTCTGGAATGATTCTAGGAGAACTGAGAGTATTTTTTTTTTTTTTTTAACAAAGAATTTATTGAGTTTTTATCATAGCAACAAAGACAAAAACAATACAACAGTACAGGAAGGGCAATGCCTAAATTCATAGGTGTATACAATCAAGATGCGTAAGGCAGGGCACAAATCGGACAACAATACAACAGGTATCATGTACAGCAGATGAAGTACAGAGGTGGTATGAGCAGTGCATGGAAATATTACAACATCGATCGGTTGGAATGCCCAGAAACTAAAAAGAAAAACAAAAAGTCTTACACAGGGAGAGGTGTCTAAAAGTCTCAGTGATACAGAGAGGATGAACAATGTTTTTGTGTTTTAATTTTTTTATTTAATAAGTAAAAATTAGAGCTTGTGGAGAGCGTCTCTACCAATGAGGGAATGCGGGTCTGGTAATCATCATATGATATGTGTCAAGCATCTGGTGTCTGTCAACCAGCAGGCCCAACGCGAGGTGAAAGTATGGCGTCTACATTTAGCCTTGGCGAACAGAAATTCAAAATGTGTGAATGCGTTTTTAGAATCTGTATGACCGTGTTTAAGGAGGGGGGTTCTGATTGTTTCCACGCTCTCGCTAATGCGAGACGGGCCGCTATGAGGACATGAGACACAACAGTCCTGGAAGCTGTTGGCCACTCTTCCAACCCTACCCCTAACAAGGCAAGGTGTGGGGAAACGCCACAGGGGAGCTGAGTAATTGTGGAGATAAGCTGAAAAACCTCAGGCCAAAAGGGGCCAAGGGATGGGCAATACCACCAGATGTGTGTCAATGATCCCACAATTCCACAGCTCCGCCAGCAGAGTGGTGAGGAGGAGGGGTAGATTTTTGCCAGTTTCTGTGGCGTGTAGTACCATTTATGCAATAGTTTCTGTTGGGATTCCCAGTGGCTTAGACATTGCGAAGTTTTCAGAGGCCAAGTGACTGCTTTGTACCATTGTTCTGGAGAGAGAGAAAAGTTTAGTTCCGTTTCCCACCACCTCATGGATGGCAATTTATCAGTAGTTTTTGGTTCACTAAGTAGATTATAAAAAAAGGAAATACCTTTCTTGGATGGGGAATTAATACCATAGTAGTGTATGCATCTCCTAAGAAGCGTTCCATCGCGCACACATATAGAGGCCAGATAGTGTCTTATTCTGAGGTATTTATAGAAGTCGCGAGCCGGAAGAGAGTATCGCTGACATAGAGCCTCAAATGGCAGCAGGCGGTCATTGTCATACAGACTGGCTATATATGAGACCCCCAAACTTGTCCAGTTGGACAAATGTATGTCTGTAAGGATGAGATCAAGAGTTGTTAGCGGTAACAATTTGAGTATAGATTTGTTATGGGATTGAGTCGGGGACTCAAGGGCATGCCAGACTCTCAAGGTCGCAGTCACAGTGTCTAAGAAAGATTTAGTGGGAGAACTATTTAGTAGGGAAGAACAGAGCAGAAGATTGAGGTCCGTAGTTAAGGAATCCCGTTCTATTTGAGACCATAATTTGTCTGGACGGGGAGTCCACCAGTATTTAGTCTGGTCCAGTAGGTTAGCTTTATAATATTTGGCAATGTCAGGGGCGCCCATACCTGCATAGGCTGTGGGTGTACACAGTATTGATCTTGAGATTCTATGTTTCTTCCCATTCCAGATAAAGGGATCAATAGTGCTCTGGAGTTTCCTTAAATAGGAGGGTAGGAGGGGTATGGGAAGAGCCCGAAACAAGTATAAAATATGGGGGAGAACAAACATTTTGACCAGATTAATTCTACCCGCCCGCTATTTATCAGTACTGTGTGTTCAAACTAGAATGTATCAGCAGAAGCTGATAGGAACATTTATGCTGATTTTTACATGGAGTGGCTGTTCCATGCACACCCGAAAATAACAATACACTGTAGGCAGATAAAAGGAAATCAGAACTTCCTAGCCTGCTTCCTACACCATCCCCATTAGGATGTGATGACCATGATGATTATTTAAGCTGGTTGAGCATGGAGAGTTGTGAGAAGTTGTCACGTACCTGGTTGGAGACTGATAGTTGAGGAGGCTTTCCTTGCAGCTCGCATTCCCTCGCCCCTGGGGATTGGAACAGGGTGGAGAGACAGCGAGTAGCACGAGTGCCAAGGATGATGCGGACACTGTGCAGTACTAAAAGTCCAGGATCTGGAACTGGAGTAGGTCAAGTAGAGCCGAGGTCAAACCGAGCAGGCAGCAGGGTAGCGGAGCAGGAGACAAGAGCGTAGTCAGGTGGAAGCCGAGGAGTCAAAGCCAGCCGGGCAGCGAGGTACAAAACAGAAGGCAGAGAGAAGTCCAGTAAACGGGCCGAGGTCAGGAAGCAGGCAGCAATCAGGGGTGGTCAAGAGCAATCGGCTTCAAACACAGGAAAAAGGAATTCAGCAGAAGTACAGAGACACAGGGAACTAGCTGAAGATCATCCAGCAACTAAGGATAGGGCAGGTTGGTTTAAATAGGCCAATCTATTAGATGGAGGGGCGTCATTTCCTATACAACTGACACGTGCACGTACATCCGCCGTGTGAGCATGCAAACTAGCGCGCGTTTCCCAGTTACACGGAAAACAGGCCCAGGCGCATGCGCAGAAGCAGTTGTCACCTTACAGAAGCAGTTGTCACCTTCATGAGCAGATACCATTCAAGGTGATTTTGCATCGGGGTACCCCTTTAAATAAGGGGGCACCCAGATGCCGCCCTCCCCCCTTGTGAATGAGTAAGGGGTACTTGTACCCCCATCCATTCACTAAAGGGTTAAATATAATAGTTAGTTAAAAATCCAGACTTTTAGATAAAATACTTTAATTCCCGAACTCGACGAAAACTCGCCGCAAAATGACATTCAGCCCGAATGTCAACAGAGGGGCGGAGCAAGCCGTGACGTCACGGCCCGCTCCGCCCATTTGACATTCTCAGCCGTCAAATACTACATAGCATTCGGGAACTCCCCAAAACTAATCATGAGTTTCCGAATGCTATTCGGGTCTGTGAGCTCCGAGGTGTCATCTGAAAAGCATTATCACACCTCGGCTCACAGACCCGAAAAGCATAGCAATAGCAATAGACTTTTCCTAAAAGTCTGGACTTTTTACTAACTATTTGATTTAACCCTTTAGTGAATGGGTAGGGGTACAAGTACCCCTTACTCATTCACAAGGGGGGAGGGTGGCATCTGGGTGCCCCCTTATTTAAAGGGGTACCCCGATGCAAAAAAGCCCCCTTGCCCGCAGACCCCAACAACCACCGGGTCAGGGTTGTG
This sequence comes from Nanorana parkeri, assembly GCF_000935625.1. Classification (NCBI taxonomy): domain Eukaryota; kingdom Metazoa; phylum Chordata; class Amphibia; order Anura; family Dicroglossidae; genus Nanorana; species Nanorana parkeri. Next base: position 5,635 of record NW_017309896.1, on the reverse strand, counting down.
AGGAAGAGACCCTTGTCCCTATCGGCACGGGGGCATCCTCCCAATGCCGAGGGCACGTGGCCTGGTAAGGCGCAGGGAGGGGGGGGCCCTCGATCGTCGTCCCCCCCTTTTCCTGCCCTGCCGGGCCAGTGCTCGGATCAAGGGTCTGGTAGGACTGTTAGGGGGGACCCCACGTTTCCCCCCCCCCCCCTTTTTTGGGGCTGGGGGTCCCCCTTAAAATTCCTCCCTAAAGGGCCTGGTATGGGTTTTGGGGGGAACCCCATGCACTTTTTTTTTTTACTTTGTGTTTGGAAAACCTTGCGAGGGAAAACGTATGTGGATGTTTAAATAAAAGTGGGCAGGAAGCCCTAAAAATAAATTGTTTGTTTAAGAGTGGAAGCGTCCTGAATGCACTACAACACTCTACGCTACTACTCTACACTCACAACATATACATTACACCTCATTTGTAACCAGTTGTGGCCATTAGGCATGCTACACAAACAGAAAAAAAAGTAGTGGTCGAAGTGCACGGGGCATGTGTAACACCCGCACCAATGCGGGAAATTCCTGGCTGTCAAAATGACAGCCGGGAGTTGCTATGTAAATACAGCAGCTGTGATGGCTTCTGCAGTCAAACAACAAACCATCTGACACAATGTTTATATAGAGGGAAAGATACAAAATAACATTGTTACTCTGTTTCATTCATCTGCAGATCAACGGGATGAGCTTCAGTCTACACATGATGTCAGATAAAGCAACCTCAATGTTTACAACCTGTCCTACACAACGACTCCTCTCTCCGCAATTCAAGTGGAGGGTGCCGGGCAAAAGGTGGCACCGTACAAAAACAAATATATAGAAGGAGCCCATCGGGTTCCAGTTCAGAGTTTACCGGAGATCCATTAAAACCAAGCCAACGTTACGGTTTGGAGACACTGAGGTTCTTCTTTACCAAGGTAATATGCAGGACAATCAGGTAGGTGATACAAATAATGAACCCAAAACTGCCCCCACCCCCCACTACCACCACATGCCATATCCAGGGTCCCAACGGTCAAGTTACAGAGATATTTGAGGAAATCAGGTAAAAATACAGGTAAAACCAAACATATCTCCACAGTGATTGGAATAGGGATGGAGAGTGGTGGGACATTCTTGTGTGCGCACTAACCTTTAACTAGGAGTGCGTTCCACGAACTGGAAACTCACAGTGCACATGTACGTGATGTAATTTCCCACACGGTCATCCATTAAGCTTCATGGTATGAGGCGTCCTGGAAACCAAACAGAAAGGCACATAGAAACAGACAGTGGCTAAATGAGAACTCTGTCCAAAAGGGGAAAGAGAACGCTGTACAAACTGGCACATCCGGGAACGCAAAATCCCGGAAATGTAGGGGCAATGTATTAGGGAGGACGCGGCAGTCTGAGCAACTTGGGAAGTGAAAACAAATAAGTAAAATATGTCCAAATATGTCAAAAGATGTTTGACCGACTTTGACAAGGACCAGACTGTGATGTCTAGACGACTGGGTCAGAGCAACTCCAAAACTACAGCTCTTGTGGGATGTTCCTGGTCTGCAGTGGTCAGGACCGACCAAAAGTGGTCCAAGGAATGAAAACCGGTGAACTGGTGGCAGGGTCATGGGCGGCCAAAGCTCATTGATGGACGTGGGGGTTGAAGGCCGGCCTGTGAAGCCCGATCAAATAGAAGAGATACTGGAGATCAAATTGATGAAAAAGTGAATGTTGGTTCTGATAAAAAGGAGTCTGAACACACAGAGGTGATGACTTGGCCTCTAAATTCTTCAGATCTCAATCCAATCGATCATCTGTGGGATGTGCTGGAAAAACAAGTCCATGGAGGCCGATCACCTCACAACTTACAGGAGTTAAAGGATCTGCTACTGACGGCTCGGTGCCAGATACCACAGCACTCCTTCAGAGGTCTAGTGGAGTCCATGCCTGGATGGGTCAGGAAAAGGGGGACCTACTCAATATTAGGGGGGTCATCCAGATACTACAGCATACCTTCAGAAGTCTAGTGGAGTCCATGTCTATACAGGTCAGGAAAAGGGGGACCTACTCAATATTAAGGGGGGGTCATCCAGATACCACAGCACACTTTCAGAGGTGTAGTGGAGTCCATGCCTGGACAGGTCAGGAGAAGGGGGATCTACTCAATATTAGGGGGGTCATCCAGATACTACAGCATACCTTCAGAAGTCTAGTGGAGTCCATGTCTATACAGGTCAGGAGAAGGGGGATCTACTCAATATTAGGGGGGTGGTCATCCAGATACCACAGCATACCTTCAGAGCTCTAGTGGAGTCCATGTCTGGATGGGTCAGGAGAAGAGGGATCTACTCAATATTAGGGGGGTCATCTAGATACCACAGCACACCTTCAGAGCTCTAGTGGGGTCCATGTCTGGACGGGTCAGGAGAAGAGGGATCTACTCAATATTAGGGGGGTCATCCAGATACTACAGCATACCTTCAGAAGTCTAATGGAGTCCATGTCTATACAGGTCAGGAGAAGAGGGATCTACTCAATATTAGGGGGGTCATCTAGATACCACAGCACACCTTCAGAGCTCTAGTGGGGTCCATGTCTGGACGGGTCAGGAGAAGAGGGATCTACTCAATATTAGGGGGGTCATCAGATACAACAGCACACCTTCAGAGGTGTAGTGGGGCCCATGCCTGGACAGCTGGATATTAGGCGGGTGGGCAGAATGCTATCGCTGTTCGGTGTAAGTCGATTAGGCCGCCATTTTTATGTACAAGGCATCTGATAAGAAGCGGATTGGAGTGTTCTTCACTGTTTGAAACACTAAAAACAAGTAAGTATAATCAAACAATAATTAATAATTGATAAATAACACAACAAAATTAGAAACAAACAAATGAAATAAAAAATGAAAAGCGTAATTTGGTTTGAGGAATAAAAGTTTGGGAGAGTTTCCTTTTGTTGGGGGTAATTGTGGTCATCACTGTGGCAGGAAAGTACAAACAATGAAAACATTGTCATCAGTTCTTACTATGTAAATGACAATTGGGGGATAGATGGCAATAAAAACCCTGACAGAGGCTCTAACCCTTCTCTGCTCCATCCAAAATGAAATGCAATCTTTTGATTGGAGTTTGGCTCCTCCACATTGCACAGTCTAAAAAAAACCCAGTTCAGCAGTTCCTCCGAATCTCTCTCCGGAATGTGACCGAGGTGTTTTACATGTATTAGAAGTTCCTCTGCAGAGAGACTGGCCATTTTACAGTGGAGAGAAGGCAGAGGTGTCAGGGGACAAGCCGGTGACCCCAGCATCTGGGATGTCAGCCAATAAGTAATAAGGTCAAGGGTCAGCTGTCACTGAGAAGAGATCAATGGGTCCCCGGGGGGGGATGGGGGGGGAGCGGAGTCGCAGTGTTTGTTGCTTTGATGGATCAGAGGCTTTCGCAGGTTTCCCTCTCCCTCCTAATAAGACTGATGGGGCTGCAGTTAGCACCTGACCCGCGACAAGGCAGGAACTCGCCGATCGCAGCAAAAGTTCAGAGATCGTCCCCAATCCGCCCGAGCGACTGTCTGCGCCGCGTCACCTCCCCTAATGCGTACACAATGAAAGGATCGTTATCTGTTCTGCGGGAAATGATCCTTAATCTGCTGCAGAGAACGAACAGTTATAGCCGGCCATGCCTGTGTGTCCAAAAATAACAACCATTTCCCCTGATTACAGAAGAGCTTACACTCTAATGTCCCCTCCCCCCCCCCACAGTCACATCAGTCTCTGTACAGAGGAGCTTACACTCTAATGTCCCCTC
>NW_017309896.1:0-780 GCF_000935625.1 Nanorana parkeri | reverse complement strand
CCCCCCCCCCACAGTCACACACTATTATTATACATACATATAGCTCTGACATATACCGCAGCGTTGTACAGAGGACACTGAGCCGGTCTCATCACTCTGTGTTCCTTAACAATGGTTTCGCATTGAAAAAAGTTCTAGCGTCAGATTTAGTTGTCTCGCGGAGATTGAATCTTGTAACAAATATAAGTATTTCCGTAACGGCGAGGAAAAGGATAAAGTTCCACAGAGGTGATAGCACAGCCTATAGATGTTATATGGGGACAGCCATCGGAATAGAAGGATACAGTAGTTATAGAAAGTAACAATAAAGCCCATAGCACATATATAGAAGTAATAAAAGAGGAAACAGTTGCTATAGATACCAAATAATAATCCAGTATATAGGATATGGATATTATACTGTGGAAGTCATAGAGGAGGCATATTTATTATGATATAGAACAGAAGCTCCAGTCACAATGACGAGGTTATGTCGGAGGAAATATCCATATACAGGTGATAACAGATGGATACAGTGATAATAATCGCTAATAATAGAACATAACGTCCTCGTACTGAGGTGATAACATAAAGATGGAGTCATTGTATACAGGAAGTGATATCGTTATTATGGAGATCACAGAAGGATGCGGTTATTATAGAGAGATCATAATAAAAGGTTTTTTTAAACATTAGGGGGCCGGACTGTGGCCAGTGGGAGTAAAAAATGCCCCGGAGCCTGTGTCCCACCATTGGTCCATGGTAGGAATAGTGCCCCATCATTGGTGTCCGTGGGGGGAA
>NW_017309895.1:39901-40540 GCF_000935625.1 Nanorana parkeri | reverse complement strand
CCGAATCTACTTGTCCTTCATGACAATCTACTTGTCCTTATAGAAAAAAAAAAGCTAAGAAGCGCTCCTCATTGGTCAGTGCTGTCAGGTGACCGCGTTGACCAACGAGTGCTTGCAATTTGCGAGCGAAATTCAGAATACATGGTACAGATAGTACACCCATACTGGTGGAGGGGGAAGGACCGGTCGCCGAAAGGTAAGTATAGTGGGAGGGAGATTTGTGTGGGTAATTCCATTTTCCCAAATTACTTGGGGAAGTGAATGTATCCTTTAGGGTGCAGACCTGCGGATTCCCGGGACGTGCGATCGTGTGCGGTAGCCTGTGGCCGTGATTGCGTGGGATCGGCCGGGCGGTGTTGCAGCAGGAAAACACGCAATCTGCCTGGCACGACTGGGGTGCCATTAGAAAATAATTGCACTGCCAGCACGATCGGCGGTGGTGTGCGATTCTGTGACCACCCAGCCATCCGCTCGGTTTTGTGCACGATGACCGGGCAGTCACAGATCGCACACCACTTCCGAGCGGTAGCACACAATTGCAGTTATTTCACATGCATGCAAATGGGGCAGCGGGACTGGTTTTCATTTTTTATTTACATTGTAAAAAATTTTCATTTGTTTTATTATTTTTACATTTTT
>NW_017309895.1:25805-38096 GCF_000935625.1 Nanorana parkeri | reverse complement strand
TCGTTTAAAAAAGTCAAACCAGCCCTGCTACTTGTCCGTAGGGCTAAAACTGTGAAAAAACTACTTTCCCGGTGCCCGGAACTACATGTCCCGGGCGTCGGGAAATAGGAATTCTACACCCAGGGGTGTGGATTTCCTATCGCCCGACGCCCGGGACATGCAGTTTCGGGCGCCGGGCGAGTAGTTTTAAAGTACATTCAGCCGGGCTCCGGACGAGCAGAGCTGAATGTACATTGTGGAGCCGCCGCCGCTCGTTTAATACAAGTGGTCTGATCAGACCACTTGTATTTGAGCAGCGGCGATCGTTTCTGCCCGCACCCCACCACCGTAGTTTTCGGGTCGCCCGCTCTCCCGGGGGACCCCGAAAACTAAGGCTAGTAGATTGTTGTGAAGGACAAGTAGATTTGGCCCCCACTTTAGCCCTTGGACAAGTAGTTTTTAAAAAAAAAATTCCACACCCCTGCACACCCCTGAGTTAGTACATACAAAACGATACTGTGGGCTTTTTTCCTGGTGACAACTTGGTCACCATATTGTATATGTTTTTCACGGCTTCGGGGCTGTTTGCCCATAAAGCGATCTGACACGTGTCAAAAGATTGCCTGCGTTCCGGAAAATAAAATGGTGAATGCAAAAAAACGCAAAAAAATGCTGCATGCTCTATTTTTTGCATTCGCAGTGGACTGGAACGCAGGCAATGTTTTGCCAGGCGTGCGATCGTACTGCGGGGGGCGTGGCTGCGGTGCCATTGACTTCAATGTACCGCCACTCCCCCCGCCCACGAACGAAGGGGGAAGTTTAGTGAGCGATTGCTGTGCGTTCCAGCAGCTACTGCTCTGGAACGCACCGCATATGTTGTGAACAAGCCCTCATACATATCACTGGCGGAACTACCAGGGTCGCATGTGTGACATGGCCCTGGTGTTCTGCCATTTTGTGGGGGGGCCCAGAAAGGAAGAAGGCCCGTCCTCAGTAACCGCCGACGTGCCGACATTGTCTCCCCGGGGGGGCCCTTCATGGTTGCACCGGGGCCCTGAGGTTTCTAGTTACGCCTCTGCCTGTTAGCCAGTCGCAAACCAATGACCAGAAAAATCTATGCCAAAGTCTGGAAGGTGTTCCATGCCTGGCTTGCATTGCATAGCAGAAACAAGAGTTTGCTTGCTATTCTGGATATTCTACAGGAGGGGGCAGATAAGGGATTAGCTTTAAGCTCCCTTAAAGTTCAGGTAGCAGCCCTTACGGTTTATTTGCCGGTTTATTTCCCTTAGCAACAGAGCTCCTTATTACTAGGTTTTTCAGAGCCCTGGCAAGGTCTAGGCCAGTTCCAATCAGATCATGTCCTAAGGGATTTATCTTTGGTGTTACAGGGTCTCATTAAGTTACCTTATGAGCCTCTTTCAGATTCCTCCCTCAGATTGCTTACACTTAAGTAGTGGCTTCCATATCTGCACGTAGAGTTAGCGAGTTGCAGGCCCTTTCGATTAAAGAACCTTTTCTTATTTTTCCAGACCGAATTATTCTAAGAACGGATTCAACATTTTTACCTAAAGTTGCTTCTAAGTTCCACAGATCACAGGAGATCATGGTTCCTTCCTTTTGTAAAAGTCCTACCAACGATAAGGAAAGATCTTTTCATTGTCTCGACGTGAGACGCTGCATTCTTGCTTACCTTGTAGCTACAAAGGATTTTAGGGAGTCAGATGCTTTATTTGTTCTATTCTCAGGTAAGAATAGGGGATTCATGGCATCAAAATCTTCCATTGCCAGATGGATTAATCTTACTATTGCTGAAGCGTACAGGTTGGTTGATCAACCCTGTCCTATTCTAGTAAACGCTCATTCCACTAGAGCTTTGGCCACTTCCTGGGATGAGAGCTGGGGCCTCTCCAGAACAAATCTGTAAGGCAGCCACGTGGTCGGGTTTTTCTACATTTGTTCGGCACTATCGCCTAGATCTTTTAACAACCCAGGATCAGGTGTTTGTAAGAAAGGTTCTTCAGGCTGTTATCCCTCCCTAATGGTAAGTTCTTGGGGATCATCTCACATGCTGTCCTGGAAGACGTTTTGGGAAAACCAATCAGGTCTTTGGAAGAAAAGTTAGACTACTTCCATTAGTCTTCCAGGACAGCATGGTTCCCACCCTATGATGGCGACTATACTGTAGTCTAGTATATTGCTATGGTCAAGCTTCTCTACAGTTGTTATACTATCATCAGGTCTTTGGAAGAAAAGTTCTTCAAGCTGCCATCCCTCCCTGATGGTAAGTTCTTGTTTATCATCACGCATGCTGTCCTGGAAGATGTTTGGGGAAAATCAGAGTTAGACTTAGCAGTAACTCTTTGCAATAGTCTTCCAGGACAGCATAGTTCCTGCTCTTTGCTGGGGACTATTTTGAAATGTTTTGGTTTGTTTGTTGCCTTCTTATGTTATGTTCCCAAGTCATCTTCCAGGGCAGCATCAGAGAGAGAGGATCCACCCACCTAAAACAGGAAACGCAACAAGTCTCCTCCTCCCCCCTAACAACAAACTCCCCCCCCCCCCCCCCCCCCCCTATACTGTGGGTAGGGCACAGTGGGGGAAACCCTTGGGAGGTGATACTCCTCTTGGGTGTTGGTTGCTGGGGGTTGTAGTGCCTCTTGCTAACACCCAGTTACTTCTTCCTACACTGATTACAAATTTTTGGTGCGCAGGAGTATTGGGGATTGGTTCTCCAATTTTACACTTTGGCAACCCCCTTTTTGTTCTGGAAATTCATAAGGAGAGTTATCAGCCTAGGTTGACTTTTTTTGTATTTGCATCAGGCCTTTGGGTCATAGGCGGCAGTCTATCTGTACAAGCAAGGCAAACTTGTGCACTCTGCTATGGCTCAAGGCCGATTTCCTAGACTGAGCGTAATATTTTAATATGGGCTTGCATTATTTTCTGACAGGCTCCGGTGCTAATATTCTGCATAGTGCTCATTAACATGTGCAGAAGTTGGACTTCTGATTACATCAGCACAGTGCCTCAAGGCGCCGATGTACTGCATGATTCTCGTACGAGAATCGTGGGAAATTTCACGATCGTACAAGAATCGTGCAGTGTATGGAAGGCGTGCAACCGTTTCTAATGTATGGTCGCACGACTTTTGTATTTCGAGCATGTTGGAAAACCAGCCGAGAATCGTACGATTTTCGGCTGGTTTTTAACATGATCGAGAGATGACTGCCTAACGGGCCGGTGTGCGCACGCGCACACTGCCCGTTCAGCATTGCAGTCATCGGAAGCCCGCCCCTCGGGGGCGGGCTTGCGATGATCGCAAGTACGATCTGCCTGTCCAAGATGGGCAGATCGTACGTTTTTTTAAAGTACTTTACAACCCTCGCAAGAGAGAAGTCTTGCGAGGGTTGTAAAGCGTGTGGGCACCTTAAGAGGGGTTTCTGCTGCTGGTAGCAACTGTGATTTATTACCTGGTCTGGGCTTGTTGCGAGCTCCCAAGCTGGAAGGCTAGGATTGCTTTCACCTGAGTGGGGGCTGGGTATGGCTCTTTCAGCTCTGATTAAGTGAACTTCACTTATGTTTCACGTGCCTGTTTTAGAGATGGGAGCATAAAGATGCAAATTCCCAGATTACGGGAATTGCTGGATGAGGTTACTTTACCCTCAAGGCTTTACTCTTCTGGAAGATATGAGCAACCTATTAAAGATTTTATGTGACTTTTAACTCACTATATGTGTTTGTTTAAATCTTGTCTCTCTGTATGATAGCAAGCACCTAACCTTTTTCCAGGTGAGGGTTTTTTTCTTCCAATTTGCTCACAGGTTGAGCTGATCCATTAATTGTAGCTGCCTGAGTGTGTCTGCCTCACAGGTGTGGGGCATTCTCTGATTGCTCTGGCTTATGTTAAGTTGGGGAAAAAAAACATCCTGTGGAGCCTAGAAGTGCACTCTACGGGAGTTGTTCCATGGGAGAAGCAGATTGTCTTGAAAGCAGATTTTTGGGGGGCGACTTGGTACAGTTCTAATACATTTTTACCAGTTTCGAAAGGGAGTAAAACGCAAATTACACTCACTGGTAATGCTGTTTACACATTGGTGCCTATTTATAAAGCAGTGAATGTGACTTTCACCAAACATTGGTGGTCAATCCATCACTTTAATTTAAAACCTCAACTAGGAAGATTTACCTGCAATGAATGTTTGGGGATTGTCAGATTCATTACTTTATAAATATACTGCATAATGTCCATGACAGCACATTGTAACTTCCTCAATTTTGTGTTTGATGACTGGGTTAAAAAGCTGAGGAAGGGCAGGGGTGTGGAAATTTAAAAAAAAAACTACTTGTCCAAGGACTAAAGCGGGGGCCTGATCTACTTGTCCCTCATGAAAATCTACTTGTCCTGATACAAAAAAAGAAAAAAATTTAACCATAACCGTATTTAGCAATGCCAAGAAGAGCTTCTCGTTGGTCAGTGCCGTCAGATGACTGCGATGACCAGCGAGTGCTTGAATTTTGAGAGCGAAATTCAGATTACAATGGCACAGGTACAGATAGTACACCCATACTGGCGGATGGGAAGGACCGTTCCCTGAAAGGTAAGTGTAGTGGGGGGCATGGTGTCTGGACCAGATTTGTGCGGGTAATTCCATTTTTCCAAATTACTTGGGAAAGTGAATTTACCGTTTGGGGCGGGTGCAGACTTGGGCGAGGCAGTGTACGGTTGCCTCGCGGCCTCATTGATTTCAATGGGGTTACATCCGTGTGGTAGCGAGATTAGAAGCGAGATTCAGGCAGGTTACAAGTGATTTTTGGACGGCTGCACAGCCGTTTAAAATCACCCGTACAAAACCGGCTCCCACACTACATTTAGCAGTGCTGCTTGCCCGCAGCCGGGCTAAATGTAGAAAAAAACTACTAGCCCGACGCCCGAAACTGCCTGTCCCGGGCGATAGGAATTCCACACCCCTGAAGGGGTTACAAGTTTAAAGGAAAAAAAAAAATGTCAATTTTATTCAATTGTTTCTACATATCAGCCTTTGGCATTATACCAGTTTTACCCATGTAGTGCCTGTACATAATTTGTTTTAAATGCAACATTTTCATCTTCCTACCCAGAAATGGCTTTCATAGGGGTACTGTAAAAAATATTTTCATAGCTTTTGTTAAGTTTATTTTACTCTGGTCACACATCTTAGTCTTTTAAAGGTAACCTGCCAAGAAAGCCCTATTTGGTGTTGAGTGTTTTGGCTATATTTAAGTTGAACCAGGCAACTGGCATCAGAAAGAGACCTGTAGTGGCAATTCAGATATTTCTCTTATGGGAGATATTCTTTAACATAACAAATAAAACAAATTTGTTTCAGGTTTATTTTTTTTTATTTTTTAGAGCAATTTGCTGACAAGAAAAAGATGTGCTCTTTCAATGGAAATATGAATGGTTTTCTTGCAAGTGATCAGGCTAAACTTGTAAATGCAGACACTGTTGACAACAGTTTACAGGACCCAGGTCTCCGAACAACTGGCATGCCCTTCTCCAACAAACATGTTATGTAAGTAAATAGTGGTCATTTACTTGGGTACTGAGTTTTGCTTCTGTATACTTAGATTTTCAGATCAGTATTCTGTCAAATTGAGAGTTATTCACTGGAATTAAACCGCCTTGTGGAAGAACAATCTCTCTCCAAAAGACCAACTGCCACTGAAAACTCTTTTCACCCTGTTTATTCAATGGTTTATCATGCTGCTATGAAATATTTTTAGTCTGGTATGTAATATTGTTAGAAATTCTCTAGCAGTAGTGCTTTCGGTACATTTAGTTTTCAGCTTATCCAGACTACTTGCTAAAACAATGAAAAACTAAACTTGGTGCTCAACCTGCAGGTTAATTTTCCACAGCATAATTTTGTGTACTGGGGGTAGGTTAAAAAAACGGTCTTCAGTTTAGAGCCACCAACCGATGCTTTGCTAGATTTGACTCTTCAAACCTTTAACATTGGTGGGCATGTGTTGCTGGTAGAACGTAGAGGAACTGGAAATTTCACACCCCAATATGTAGTATAACGAAAAAAAGAAGGTATTTTCACAATGGGATGTGCAAGTGCCCATAGGAAAAGGGAGGAGGGGCTTTAAAGAAACATTTCCAGACCTCAACAATTGTTTTTGGAAAAAACATTTAGTATGTTTTTTAAACACTTTTTAAAAATTGTATAAAATACATATACTGGTACATTCACCACATGGTAACGATACCGTACGAATCTGAATTATATAGTTGTTGTTCAAGGTTGTGTATATGCTCTTGTGTCCCAACATGTTTCGCCCGTCCGGGCTTCTTCAGGAGAAAAGACGAGAGAAGATATATATATATGTCCTAAAGAGGAAGTAAAGACCCATAAACTTAGGGAACTGTGAAAGCCATCTTCTCCAGGGGGTAAATAAAAAGGGTGTAAGCCACACTAAGTGTGGTGTCGATAGGTCGAACCAGAGCAGTGTATTTCTTAGTTAGTCTTATTTATCCTATGACTAGATAGAAATTGTGACATAGGATATTAGTTAGGTGTGGATGTAGAGGTGAGTGATGATTTATCATTATAGTATATGATCTATATATATGGTCGCTAGACCAGTACGTATTAGGGAACTAAGTGACTGGGTGGTAGAGGTTACAAGTGGTTGCGAGTATGTGATTATAGTGTGGGTAGTGATAAAAATCATTGTGTAATAATAATAAAAAAAAAAAAAAAATATATATATATAAAACGTGATAAATGAAAAGGGTTCTGAAAGGTCATTGTTATGCGAAATTATAAAAAAAGGTTATAAAACGAGTATGAATAAGATCAATTCAAGTGACAAAAAGAAAAAAACAACAAAAAGTGAGTACAAGAAAAGGAAAGAAGGATCAAATTCTCTATTAAAATATTAGTGTATTAAATTAAAATAGGTAGTGATGTATATGTAGACCATCAGAGGCTAGATAAAGGGAATGATAAAAATAGTAGTGTGTAAGATTAAAACTAAGTAGTGATGTATAAGTAGACCATCAAAGGCCAGATAAAGGGAGTGTCATTAACCCGGTTAGATAATAAGTGCTGAAAGCAGTGAAGAGCACAACAGTCAGTATAGACTAAACATAGTGTGGTAAGCAGTATAGATTCAAATTGTGACAGCTCATAGAGTTCCAATACCTTCTGCGGTGGGGTTGTTGCTCCTCTCCCAAGCGCCATGCGAGGAATGGCCGCATCTTGGCCATTTTATATGCTTAACCCCGCACGTCACATGACACAGCCCCGGCCCCTATTGGGGCGGAGTTATGGCATTAATGTGGGACGCGATAAGAGGACCGCCAAGCACTGTGATAGGCATCATATGATGCGGCTCCAACCCCAATGAGTGGAATCTCGAGCTGCATTGTCATAGAGACAAGCAGATAAGCAAATGGCAATCGAAGAGGCCGTGGTGCGAATGGTAAGTATGGCTTCTCCCAAATCCAATCAGTCCACATATGCACATATATATGTGCACATATGTACCCATTGCTGAATAGGAGGTCGTCTAGCGTGTCCCCACGACCCTCCTCTGTATAAATAGTAAAGCGGCGGTCCAGACCCCAATAAAGGTCATCAAGTGTGAAGGTAAATAATAATAATTTTAATTTTAAACAAACGGGTAATTATATATAAATTGGGAAATTAATGGCTATGGTAAAAACATTTTAGTATGAGGAAGAAAAATGCAGTTCTGTAATTTGAATCCATAGTGTGTGTACTTGAGAGGGGTAAATAGAGCCCATAGAAAAAAGGGGGCAGAGATGGATATCAAGTATCAAATATCGAGGCATATATATTTAGTTTCAGGCCTCCCCATCTAAGGGGGAATGCCATTATGAGATTATAGATTGTTACACATTGTATCGGTTTGTATCCAAGTATACATGTATCATACAAGTATAGGGATCAAAAAAATGTTACTGTACATAGAGCTTTATATATTAATGAAAATGTTTTACAATAAGTTTCACTGTTATACTTTGGTTATGAAATCATATAGTACATGAAATAGATAATAATGTACATACATTTTGTGGCATAGTAAAACTGAAGATCTGTGTAGCTTAGGGCAGAGTTTCTTATTCATATTACCCTAGTTATTGAAAGGGACGATATACGTGATAAAGCAATCGCATATATAGTCTCTCTATATGCCGGAGATGTTTTGTTTCTTATACACGTATGGATATATCTGTGATGATGCAATCACATATCACTGCATATAATCTCTGCATATGCCGGAGATGTTTTGTTTTTTATGCATGCATAAACGTGCACACGTATGCATACGCACGTATACGCATGTGCTAATGCGTATACGTATACCCATGCAGTTACATTGTTAAAGGGTCTGTTACTGATGATCTTATTGAGACCTGGAAATCTTGTGGCACTTAGATATATCCATTCAATTTCCTTTAGAAGTAGTAGTTTGTACCGGTTTCCACCCCGGGTGTTTTCGGGTATGTGTTCCAGGACAAAACACTATTTTACTGGAGTCAAAACTGTGATTAAGGCCTACATGACGAGAGACTGGGGTAGCTTGCCGTTAATGAAGTATGTGTGGTCGTTGCCATTTTGAAGATAAATCCGATACGATTATATCCCATAGCAAAAAAGTACCTTTTCCCTGTGGCAATTGTTCTCAATGCCCATGGATCTATACAAATAGATCAATCATATTGCCCAATGGACAATCATGGACTCTAAAAGAGCACTCTACCTGCGAGACGACGGGGGTGGTCTATCTCATGCTATGTGTATGTGGGGCATTTTATGTGGGTAAAACCCTAAGACCCCTTAAAAAACGAATCAACGACCATACATACCTCATTAACAATGGCAAGCTAACCCACAATGACCCAAAACATACCGCCAAGGCAACATAGCAGTGGCTCAGGATGAAGCACATTAACGTCATGGAGTGGCCTAGCCAGTCTCCAAACTTTAATCCTATAGAAAATGTATGGAGGGAGCTGAAACCTCGAGTTGCCAAGCGGCAGCCAAGAAATCTTAAGGATTTAGAGAAGATCTGTAAAGAAGAGTGGACCAAACTCCCTCCTGAGATGGGTGCAAACGCGGTAACCAACTACAAGAAACGTCTTACCTCTGTGCTTGCCAACCAGGGTTTCTCCAGCAAGTGCTAAGTCATGTTTTGCTTGGGGATCAAATACTCATTTTACTCGCTGAACTGCAACTCAATTTTAATAACGTGTATCATGTGTTTTTTCTGGATTTTTGGTTGATATTCTGTCTATCATTTAAAATACACCTATGATAAAAATTATAGACTTTGTATTTCTTTGTAAGTGGGCAAACTTACAAAATCTGCAGGAGATCAAATAATTTCCTCACTGCACTACTTCATTACCACAAAAAATGCTAATCACTTACAATGTGTGAACAAAAAAGGGAACAGACTGGCTACCTACAGTGTATAAACAATGGTTCCTCGCCAAGAGTATTAGTTCACTTACTCATTTCACCGAACCACTAATGAAATATCACACTTTTTTAGATTTCACTTCCTCAACCTTTTGTGGGCGTGGCTGTCCATAATTGTCTTGGGCCAGGTAGCTGGGCTGGCCACACTGGAAACAGGCCTTCCTTATCGAGTTATACTGAGAAAGAGGCCCCTGTTGCCTTTAAATGGAAGGAACGCGGGGTCCCCCTCTACCTTTGTACAGTGCTCATCCTCTAGTGATGCGAATAGGAAGTTCTTGAGTGTCTCAAATATATATTTCAGGAAGGGGCATAAGTGAAGGTATTACTGGGTAACCTTGGTAATTGGGTAGATCCCCTGAGTTTGGTGGGTCGGGCTGTGCCACATCTTTTTCTTCATGGGGTTGACACCACCCTTGGTATAACTGGTGTTTAGTTTAATCAAAGCTTATTAGTTTTAAGTACACTTTTTTAAGACCGAAATGCAAAGACAAAGAACAATGGTATTGGTCACTGTAAAGGGTAAGAAAAATATATTTTTCACTAAGTACAAGTAGTCGGTTTCAACATTCACATCACTAGGCACACAAGGCCCTGGTGTCCACGTACAGAGTGTAGTAGATTAATACTATAAAAGACCATAATTAGGTCACTAGGATATGAGGTAGGCCCGTCTAAAAAGGAAGAATAATATAGAAGAGGAAAAGGGTATGAAAAGAAGAGAAACGGGGGAAAGTAGGAAGGAAAGAGGGAAAGAGAATGGTGCATGAATGTACCAAATTCAGTGTAAGCATGCCTAAAACCCATTACCACATCAAGGCATCAAAACGAAACAGAGACTAAACCCAATCAAGCAATATTGTTCAAGAAAACAGGTGAGAGCTCGAAGTCGATCCATGGGTGCCATATTTTTTTTTTTAACCAAGCTGAGTTATCTTTGAAGGCATATGTCAGTACCTCAATCAATCTCAAATGATCAACCCTGCTAAACCTTTCCATGGTGGAGGGAGTATATGGAGATTGCCAGAGAGAAGGAATAGCAAGCTTGGCCACATTAAGAAGATGTGGTACCAAGGACTTCTTGTATGCACCCTCCAGCATGTTTAAGCAGGGAAATAGGCAAACCTATGGATCGAATGGTATAGGAATGCCTGTAATTTTTTATCAAATATATAACACGGTACCAGTGTGAAAAAGTACCTCTATATAACCACATCCCCTCCCAACAATTTGATGATGCCGTAGTAGAAATGGAACTCAAACGGACAGGAGTGTATGATCATCGGGCTAAAAACTTGTAGACGGACTCCATGATCTAATTACTAAGAGATGAAGAGTCGAGGCGTAGAATCCCGTCAGCTTGTTCTGCTGGCAGAGTGGTGGAAAACTCAAGTTTCCCACAGTGATAAATTAGATGGAGTCTGATCATGTTTGAAGAAGTTGGTATAATTGAGAAACTCCACGCCTGCGATATGTGTCTAGTGACCAGAGTTTTTCCAGTGGCGTAGATCAGCTTTTGAGCGAATGGGTTTCGGTAGAGAAGAGATGAAGTGTTGGACCTGTATATGATGCCAAAAGTCTAAGAGGATGCACACCCTATTTAGTATGTAATTGTTGATGTCAAGAGCTTTGAGTCCTCAAATGGTAGTCTAATCATAGTTGCAGAGGTCCATTTGCTAAAACCACTATGGTGCAGACCTGGAGAAAAATAGGAGTGGCCCAACAATGGCATCGGAGGCGAGTTGTAATGGCCAACAAGTGCAGACTATAATTTGTCCCACAGTTGGATTGTTGTCATAACGTTTGGGGGAGGATCATTAGAAAAGCCCCTAAATGCAGAAGGTATTCAAATGACTGAAGACCATGAGGAGCCACTCAGTTCCCCCTCCAGGTTGACCCACAGTTTGGAGTCATCATTATGTCCAATTTAGTACTCTATTAAGAATAACAGCCTGGTAGTACAAGGTGAAATCTGGTAGTGCCAAACCACCCCATTGTTTATGCCTGATGAGGATTCTATGGGAAACCCTTGGTCTAGATCGCATCCAGATGAACCTACTTGCCAATCTACGGAGAGCAGCACAGTAGTATGAGGGCAAAGTTAAAGGAAGTGTCTGAAAGAGAAATGGTACCCTTGGTAAATTTATCTTAATAGTGTTAATTCGGCCAAGCCAGGAGATGGAAGGGTGACTATTATGCCAAATATTGAGATCCTGTCTAATGGAGTTAAAAAGGGGCATGTAATTGGATGACAAGAGGTCTGAAAAACGCCGGCTAAGATAAATACCCAGGTATTTAATCTGTGAGGGTTGCCATGTGAAGGGGAGGGAAAATTTTAGATGAGCAACTGCAGCAGGGGGGAACAAATGTTCAAAAACCTCTGATTTTGCAAGGCCAATTTTAAAATTAGGAATACGGCCAAAAGCTCTTCGTTCTTTTAACAGATTCGGCATGAAAATATCAGGAACCTCGTATTTTCATGCCGAATCTGTTAGGACCCAATCAAATGTGTTTTAAATCGGCCATAATGCAAGTCCAAGCTACCCTTTCAAAGGCCTTTTTCGACGTCCGTGGATTGGAAAATTGTAGGGTGGTGATTATCTGCTACATGATGTAGGTTAATTGCCCATAATGTATTGTCTCGAGTTTCCCTACCTAAAGGGATGAGCCCGGGAAGGAATGTATTAAGACAATGGGCCATCCTTAACGTATAATTTAATATCACTGATGAGCAATGACATAGGTCTATAACTGCTGCAAGACGTAAGATCCTTGCCTGGCTTAGGGAAAATGGTAATAAAAGCTTGTAGCGTCTCCA
>NW_017309895.1:23038-25785 GCF_000935625.1 Nanorana parkeri | reverse complement strand
TGATAACGTAAGAGCAGAAATTAGGTGTCAACAAATTTTGGGAAGTCTAAAAAAATACTTTAGGGTGAACCCATCTGGTCCTGGACTCTTATCCGCAGCCAAAGAAGTAATTGCCTGAAGGAACTCTGCATCCGTGATAGGGGATTCTAACTCCAAGGTTTTAGCTGGAAGCGTGGGAAGATTAATTTTATCAAGAGAGGCTTTAATTAATTGGGAATGCTGCAATACAAGATGGGGCGAGTGGTCAGCACGAACGTTTTATAATGTTTCATACTACTCCTGAAATGTACAAGCAATATCGGTGGATCTATGTACAGAAGAGTCACATTTTGTCATAAGTTTTGCAATATAAGATGCACTCTTTCTGACGCACAAATCCCGAGCCAATACCCTGCCATGTTTGTTACCAAACTTGTAATGTTTCTGTGATAGGAGATTAGGAGAATGTTTGTGTTTATTTCCCAAAAGTGAATGCAACTCCTCGCATGCCTTAGTCAATTCAGACAGGACAGAGTCAGAAAGTGATACATTTATTTGCCTTGCTGTACTCCTTACCGAAAGTCCCTTGTAATGAGGGGTGCTCGCAGTGACTGCGGATGGCGCTGCAAATATCAGCAAAATGTAGAAATGTCTACAGCACACAAGAATCCTTTTAGGATAGCAGAATGTTCATTTATTTGAAGTTCCTTGTCATATAAACAAGCGCTTTCGGGGCCGCGCAGGGCCCCTTCATCAGGCTTCGCATTGACAATACATAATGTTCACAACAAACTATAAATACACACACAGATGCATAACCCACCAATCGGCACACCCTCTGACGCCATAGTGACGTCATAAGCCCGCCAAAACACTTAGTAAACAAAGTATGAATAATGACCAGCAAGATCAATATAAATGAGATGTGTACCTTCAGTTAGATGCTAGATATAGACACAATACTGTCATAGAGATAAAAGGACAAGTTGCTTACATAGTGGGAGAGAATAGGAGAACAGAGCATGTTACATCAGGAAACCATTAGGTGATCCAGCTGCTTTTCCTTGTTATGGCAATGAGGACGCCGTCAGGCCCTGTGTGCAGAGGCAGATCCCGACCACTGGCCCGTGCGCTGTGCTGGACCTGGGACATGTAAGAGAAGAGACAGCTGGCTGCCAAGGGGAGAGAAACCATCCTTTAGCATGTGCACTGTGTGGTTTCAATTGGAACGCAGATACCTGACATGCAAATGCGCCACCTACTGGTATAACCCAGTATTAAAGGTGGACAAGGATTGTTCTCTATTTCTCAAATGACACAGCAGCAGTCAGTAGGGCAAAATGGATGTGATGGGAGAAGGTCATAGTAAGCAAAGGTACATAAAATCGAATTAAATCCTCATAAAAAAACTGGTATAAGGTAGCGTGAGATTAAAAATGGTCATTCGGTATTAGGTAAAATTCCCCATTAGCGTTGGATATAATAAATACAGTACAGGCAAAAGTGCGTAGACCTATTGTGAGTAAAAGCTGTACTAAATGAGAACAACCACATAGGTAATTAAGTATCAGTGTAATATAACGCTATATTTGTATGGGAAAGAATACCACTGAAGTATGGGGGATCGAAATCTCAAATTTATAAAATAAAGCCATCACCGCAGTGAAAACCATTCTAAATAATAAAAAAAGGTCCCAGAGCTGTCGTGTTGACTAATGAGAAGCCGTTTAAAGATAAACAAGAGAAAAGACAAAATTACTCAAAAGTTACCCATATTGTGATCATATGAGAGCAGGCTCATATGTGTATACCAGAAAAATATTGATAGTTTTATCTTTCGTCCCAAAAAAAAAGATAAACCAAGAATGAAGTGAAGAATGTTTGAGTTTAGTTTCCAAAAGTGCATGGCTTTAGTCAATTCAGACAGGATTTAGTCAGAAAGAGAACGCCTGTGCAAGAGTTCTATTTGATGAATTGTTTCCGAAAGTAAAGTAAAGTTCCGGGTCTAAAGCAACATTTAGGTCACCTGCGCGAGTCCAATATGCGTTTAAGGTAGGAAACCTGAGCCTTATTGGGGCAATATATGTTAGTAAAAGTGTATATAGATTCCCCTAGGGATGTCCCGATGCCACTTTTTCAGGCCCAAGTACAAGTACATCCCCTCATGTACTTGCCGATACCAATTACCGATACTTTTTCTTAAAGGGACAGGTGACTTTAAATGATCCATAGTACAACTACATGTTATGTACTATGGATCATGGTTTAACCTATTCATGTTAGCAGGGGAGAATTGTAACTCTATTGCTTCCCCAATGCACCCTTTAAGAAATAAGAATCCTCCATCAGGAACAAACATGGAGGCAAGGTGAGTAAATGAAAGCCAATGTCTACAGAAAGCTGGCCTTTAACCCCTTCATGACTGAGGCCTTTTTTCAATTTTTTGCACCCATGTTATATTCCACATTTTAGGCCTGAAAATTACTTAAAACCCCCAAACATTATATATTTTCTGAATGCAAGACCCTATAGAATAAAATGGTGGTAGTTGCAAATTTTTATGTAGCGCAATATTAGCGCAACTCCTTAATTAAAATTTAGTGACAAATTTAATTAAGTGCCCCAGAAGACAATAAAAATACCCATTTTTTAAATGAATATAAAAGATGAGGTTACGACGAGTAAAACGATACCCAACATGCCCAGTTTACAAATTGCGTGCGTCTGTGAAACGGCGAATAACTGCAGTACCCCAAAAAGTCCATAGA
>NW_017309895.1:13554-22671 GCF_000935625.1 Nanorana parkeri | reverse complement strand
GACACCAAGGACGCCGGTCCCGGGCCGGTAGGAGGGGCAACGGAGCCCGGGAAGCACGGCGGTGGTGTCCGGGGGGGGGGACGGCCCCTTCTTTGGGACACAGAAGCGATCTGGCGACAGGTAAGTCGCCAGAATCGCTTCTGTTGTAAAGCCGACAGTCGGCTTTACAAGTTTAAACAGAGTCCCGGCGCTAGTCTGTTTAAACAGCCCCGATGCTGGCGACGTACACTGTACGTCGTCAGTCACGAAGGGGTTAATCTGCTGGGCAGCCCTGTTTGCTGTGCTGTGCAGCTTCAGTTGAGCAGGCGGCGGCTTCTTGTCTTTGTGAGGTTGTGGATTCCTACCAGTGCAACCCAGGCATGTTTATACAGACCAGACAACTTATAATCATCCTAAATACTTGACTTTAGACTATAGCAAGTGTCCTGCATGATGGTGGTTGATCCTCCCTAAAATATTTCACCCTTTAAACCATACAGTGCCATTCTATGACACATTCCCTCATTTCTTAACAGTTTTTTTTTTTTTTTTTCCTCCAACTAATTTTGTGTGTAATTTGTCACTCTCAAATGAACCCACCGCTGGCCACCAGTTTTTCTGGTTGATTTTCTTGTTGGTTTGCCCATTCTGTCATAAATTCCCATATTAAATCCCCCTTCCTTAAAGTGGCATTAAAGGATACATTTTTTTCCCCTCCCCCATGTTAATGTCAGCACTTACCTTTAAATGATATCTCTTAAAGTAGAACTATGAGATGAGTGATTTCCACTCACCTCGTAGTTCTAGCCGACCTGTGACAATGAGACTTCGGCAGGTCGGCTCAGTAGATCGGGAGGTGAGCTAACACATATAAGGTTCGCTCACCTCTCGATCCTGTCACGGCTCTCTGCCGTGACAGGGGGAGGGCTGGATTCCCCCTCTCCCCGCTCCGATCTGCCAGCGCTGGGCGGATACCGTCATCTACGTCGGGATCCGCTCCAGCTGCGGCGTCTCAGTATACCGCGAGCTGTAGCTCGCGGTATACTGAGCTTAGGGTAACGGGAGGATGCTAGTTTGTGTCCTCCCGTTACCCTAAGGAGA
Source organism: Nanorana parkeri (assembly GCF_000935625.1). Lineage (NCBI taxonomy): Eukaryota > Metazoa > Chordata > Amphibia > Anura > Dicroglossidae > Nanorana > Nanorana parkeri. The sequence goes on along the minus strand of NW_017309895.1, from coordinate 21,591 downwards.
ACTATGGGGAAAAACACTGACCCCATAGTTCTCCTTTTAATCCGATCTTTCCCCATGTTTTAATTTGTCCCTCCAGCGGTGCGGCGGCTCTCCGATCCAGCGCTGACTTCTCTCTGCTTGCAGGCACTTCTGATCCAACGGTGTCTCCATGCGCGTCCATAGACTTACCTTGCGTCTCTGCTCGTCTCCCGGCCGAGAATCCGAACTGCGCATGTGCTCGCCCCAAGATGCTTTGCGGACGCCGGAGCAGTTTAGTTTTCTCGCACAGGAGCGTGCAGCCGAAACAAGGTAAGTGTAAAGTGCTGTTACGGCGTTTTAAAAGAAAAACTTTCTGCCTATATCTACTGCTTGTGTCAGTACTTGGTAGCAGTAGATATATGCAAAACAAAACGGAGGCTTTAGAACCCCTTTTAAGGGCTATGCAAAAGGGACTGCAAAATTTTAATTGTGTAATTCTTAAAGTTTTTGAACATTTTTCTCACTCCTGATTCCTGCTGCATTGGCGATATTCCCTGTGTGGGTATCCAGCTTAACCCAATGAAACAAATATGAACATGGGGAGGCCCCCCTACCAGCAAGGGGACCCAGTATTGTGTGTTCTCCATTTTCAGGAGCATGGCCTAATGGGGAGCACTGGGTAGCCATTTAAGGGCACAAGAGTTCCTGCTGTGACCCATTTAGTAAAAACTAGCAGGAAAATTCAGAAGAATGTCCGATAGGTGGTGACCATCTGTGAAAGTACTGAAGAAATTAACAATATAAAAAAGGTAGTCAGATAAGTTGTCATAATAATGTCAGTGAGTTTTAAACTAATCAATTTCTCAGCAGAGTTTCCCTAAAATAAATTATAGGGATATAAAATATCAATAATAGTGCCTCCAGTTGTCACTAAAATAATAATGTATCTAGGAATGTTTCACACATAACAGACAGTGATGTCAGGATCTGTCCCGGCTGCGGCGGTCTCAGTATACAGCTCGCGGTATACTGAGCTTTGGGTCACGGGAGGACGCTAGTTTGTGTCCTCCTGTGACCCTGGGGAGAACTATGGGGAAAAGCACTGACCCCATAGTTCTCCTTTTAAGGTGATAAGCGAAAGACTAGAAACTGAATTAAAGTGACCTTAAACCCTCAGATTTTTTAACATAAAACAATAGTGTAATGTGTGCCTTACTGTAATCCATGGTAGTTTCCCTTCTCTTTGCTGCTCTTCCTTTTTAAATCTGTATCTGTTCTCATGCTCTGCAGAACTTCTGTTTTGAAGCAGACTGCCTTGTCTCAGGAATGGATACACGGTATCTGTGTATCCGTTTGTATAGGCTTGTAATCTGAGCCAGCACCACAGGAAGAGGCCCTGAGCTGAAAAGGGAAGTTCTCCCCAAGCATGAGAAGACATGAGGATTTAAAAGGAAGAGCAGCAAAGAGAAGGGAAACAACCATGGATTACAGTAAGGCACACATTACAGTATTGGTTTATGTTAAAAAATCTGAGGGTTTAATGTCACTTTAACAATACTCCGATGTAACCCTGTCCAATTTTTCTCCTGCAGGAAGAAGTTAAGGACTGGTGTTAATCTAACCTTAAGATTCAATTACAACAATTACTCACTTAGCTCCTTTTGATTGAAATGGACACTAAAAAACCCCAAATAGAATATTAATATATATTTTAGTAAGCAAAATAATACATTACCGGCACAATTCAAAGTTGAGAAAAGTTTCGATACTTCTAGAATTTATGGTCTGATAAGAGGGTTGATGCAGGATCCCCTCCATCTGGAGAAATAAGAACCTCTTCTCCATTTCGCATTTCTTTTTATGTATGCTAGATTTTTCCCTTATCTTGAGAACTGCCTATGGGAGTTCCTGTGGGCTGCTACCAGCATCTGATTGGTAGATTTACTTTATCAACCAGGTGTATACACAAGCATCAATGTTACCTGTCCTGCTGGTGGCACTCTGGTAATACCAATCCTGATTTTACATGTTTTTAAATTATTTAGGGACCGAAATCAATCTTAAGGTGAGTTGTGTCACACCTGGCTTTCTGAGGCAGTGCTGCTTTTCATTTAGCAGCTGTTCTGTTAACTGTTTACTTTTTTCGTCAAGCAGCTGCAGTGTTCAAAAGCACGAGGTGATTCCAGCTCTCACCAGCAGCTGCGCTGTTGGAGATTCCCTGCTTCCGAGGCGGCAGGTGATGTTGGCAGAGCTGCTTCCCAGGCTTTTATGTCAGCAGAGGATGCAGCTGCTGCAATGCATCACAAGCTCATTTCTACTGGGGGTGGTAAGCCTGTTGGGCCCTCCTTCATCCCTGGTGGCTTGTGGTTGTGCAGCTGGGGCATGTCAGACCCTGGTGAGGGTGCTGCTGGTGCAATGGGAACTTAGGTGGGCTGTGGGACATTGGGGTGGCGCGGTCATTAATCCCTCTCCTTGGTCAGGCTCTATTTGTCCCACCTGTAAATCCTTGTAGACCTCTGATTCACTCTTAGGTTCTTTTTTGGGGTGCTCTGGGACCCAGAGTTCATCTATTCCTATGGAAACTTACTGTTTGGAAGTTTTTTTTCCCCGCGTAAGTTGTTAATAAAGAGCAGAGTAAAAAGCGCTTCCCACCATCACTGTCACCCTCTGATTCCTCTGCAGAGGAAGATGTTTTCTTGGGTATTTCTGCATCTTCTTGGAAAATAGTGGCGACAGATTCACCTCACTGTTCTAGTGAGGACCTCTTAATCTACTTTTTTACAAGAGAAAGAACTAGTCTCTACGCTTATTTGTTCAGTTTGAGAGACTCTTAAGTAGAAGCTTCTTTTTGGTATACATAAGTCTAAACGTTTGAAGACTTTCCTTTTGTGCTTTTTTTTTTTTTTGATGATTTTATTTACAAATGATGGGCTCTCCCTTCTAGGGCTTTTATACCTCTAAAGCACTTTTTCTTTGTGTTCTCCTTTTTAAGGAGGATTTTCGTAAAAAAAAAATAGAAAAAGGCTCCTCTTATTGTAGACCCACCGGTGTCTAGGCTGAATAAGGCTACTGTGATTCCAGTTGAGCATTCTACTTTTTTCAAAGATGAAAAAAGGCAGGAAAGTGGAACCAGTAACTGAATCTGCCTTGCGTCCCCTTTTGGCCACAGCCGTTCTATCCCAATTGCTCACAGAATGGAAAAAACTTTGAGTCGGGGACTGGAGAGAACATGTTTCTCCTGTCTGTGGAACTGGTAGATCCATTCGTTCATTGCTGGATTTATATGCGGACGCAGAATACATGCATCAATCAACAGTGATTTTAGTCCATCTGCATGTAATTGTGTCGCATCCAATTACATGTGGATTGCTGCTTTTATAGGCAAACACAGGATACATGCGTCCGCCAACAGTGATGTAGGCCAAGCCAAGTAAATAGTGTCCCATACAATTACATGTGGATTGCCACTTTAATATTCAAACTCAGGATACATGCGTCCACCAACAGTGATCTAGTCCAAACCACATGTAATCGTGCCACATTCAATTACATGTGAATTGCTCCTTTCATAGGCTAATGCTGGATACATGTGTGCACCAACAGTTATCTAGACCATCCCCATGTAGTTGTGTCACATGGGGATTGCAACAGGTGATTTGGGGATTGCAGTTTTCACATGTGACTGCTGTCATCTGATTATTTACGTGAATGGGTGACAGCAGCCACATCTGAACAGGTGATTTGGGGATTCCTACCGTAGGAATTTTTATTTTTAAATTGTGGTTTGAGAAAAGCAGCAGGAGGGGACAGGCAATGTAAAATTACAGAACTAACCTAAAACTCTGCAGAACCTTGACAGAGGCTGCAGTTGATGGATTTTTTTTTCTCTGATCCATTGTTTTTAATTAAAAAAAAGAAACCAAACAGTTTGTGCTCTTGCTTGTGAAAGGGGATGTGTCTGTTAGAGATGAGGCAGACCAGCTCTCACACCTCTGCCTGAAATCCCACAAGATCAGCACAGATCTCATGAGATTGTGGACACGTCCTTGTGATGACATCACTTCCCATCTCCATTTTGAAAACCTGTCCTTTTGAAAAGGACATCTCCATTTTGAAAAGCTCCTCATTTGGACTGCTTCAGTTTCCTATAGATGGAAATTTGAAAAAGCCACCATTGCTGGACTTAAAACATTGGCTAAAACTATGAACTACGTCACAGTTTAGTGTCTGCTATTAATAAACATTGAGGGGAATTTATCAAACTGGAGCAGACAAAATCTGGAGCGGCTGTGCATGGTGACCAATCTGCTTCTCAATTTTAATTTTCAAATCTTAACTAAACAAACTAAAGAGGTGCTGATTGGTTGCCCTGGGCAACTGCTACAGATTTTGATAAATTTTCCTCATTCTATATACACATTCTATTGGTAAAACACCTTTTGTGTCACTTTGATACAAAGGTTGAAATACACTTTATGAAACGTAAGGAACCTCGGCGTAATTAAGGCCCCTTCCTTTTCGGCTCACAAAGGTTTTTTTTTTCATTCCAAAGCATCTTCCGATAAAAGTCAAAAGCGTGGTAAGTTTAGCTTCTCCAGGGGCCAGAAGAGGTCTTGGCTGCCTAAGACCTCCATGCCCGCTGAGAATACTTCTTCCACATGAGAGCTTGCCCAGGTGGAGGGATCCTCACTTCTGTTTGCGGACCTGTGGTTGTCTCGGATTTTAGACAACTGGGTTTGCGAACTGGTTTAATTGGCATAGAAAATATAGTTTTATTCTCCCCCGCCCCCACAGCTCACTTCTTTCTTTTAAATCTTCAATTAACCAAGGATTCCCTTATAGGATTTATGGTTAGCTGTAAGCGAATCTGATTGCAATGGGAATCATTGTTCCAGTCCTACCATCAGAAAAATTTAAAGAATATTTTTCAGATTTATTCATGGTTCCCAAAAAAGTCAGTTCATCTGATTTTTGTTTTCAAAGCCCTAAACACCTTTTGTCAAGGCCACCAAGTTCAAAGTGGAGTCTATTTGCTCGCTGATTATTTCTCTTTTCAGGGGTATTTTCTGGTATCCATAGGCATTCATAGGTTGCTTACCTCCATGTTTCAATTTGTCAGGCTCATCAACATTTTCTTACACTTCGCAGTGGAGATGGACCAAAGAAGGATTGTGGCCTTCCGTTTGGCCTTGCCTCTGCCCCACAGGTATTCACCAAAGTCTTGGCACTGGTCCTTGCCTTGTTGAAACGAAACAAAGGGGGGAGAAAAGGGTTTTATGGAGAGGTATAAAGAACCAATGCATAAATAAAATGTAACAATTTATTTGACATATAAATTATTATTGCAACATACAAATTTATAAAATAACTGAAACCATATGCCCCATGAATACATATTCAAACCTGGTATTCATCTAATGGCAACCGCAGTTACAAACATTCCATGGATGCAATATCCCAATATAAAACCAACATAGTTCGTCTGAAGTAGTTGGATGATCGTATTGACAATCCATTCATAATTACAATATTCAGATACATATGACATATTTCGTCCCTACGTGTTTCGGACTTGGCTTCCTCAGGGGATGGAAATTGGGATAATCGCACAACCTTGGTGCCTGGAGTATGGAGGATGTCTATGGACCGAAGTGAGATGGGCGGCTAACAATCTGGCCCCACCACCACACCCCGCGTCCGTTGTCACACCCGGGGCCTCAAGGGGAGAAGCGCCTTGGGTGATGTGGGTAGCCCAGCCATTCCCTTATTCCTTGCCTTGTTGAGACAGCAGGGTATATCACTGATTGGTTTATTTGGACAACCTTCTTCATTGGGCGGATTCTCAGTCTGATCTGGAAATGAATCTTCACATTCCTTCCCTTCACCTGTAGTATCTGGGACTCATCCTGGGCACATCATGCCAACGTTTTTTTTCCTCTGGAAAAAATTCACAAGCTTCGGTTTCAGGTCCGCAGATTGCTTTCTTGCAAATGGGCAACGATTCGCACTTGTAGTAAGAGTTCGGAGTCTAATGGGTGCCTCCTTTTGAGGCCATTTCATATGCACAACTGCAGAGAGATTCTTCAACAGTAGGACAAGTTCACATCTTTGCTGGACAGACAAATGTGAGTGAACCGGATGGTCCTTGGCTTGGTGGCTCGGTTTCCCTGCTCTGATTAACAGTAGGTCATTCTTTCCACTTCACTGGAAGATTGTAACGATGGACGCCAGTCTCACCAGCTGGGGTGGAGTGACTGGTCAGTTGTCAGCACAAGGGCTCTGGTCCAAGGAGGAGACCAAGGTACCAATCAATGTTCTAGAGTTGTGTTTGTTTGTACATTCTTACTTCAAACAGCCACGTAGGAATACATAGATTCTCAGACAGTTCTCCGAGAACTACACGGGTATATTGTACAATGTCCATATGAAATATCTTAAAACAGACTAGGAGAACACTGTAACTGCAAAGTCAGACTATCGGTAAGACAGAGAGGGAAATGTTATCACCATACCACCCAGGAGGGCATTCCTAAGATTTAGTAGCACTTCTTGGGCCATTTTTAACTTTTTTCTATCCAAAAAACCCAGCATATTTATCGAAGAAAGCAAGCAGGATAAGAATAGAAAAGGAAAAAGAAAAGATGCAAAGGAAAACATGAGAATTAGAAGAAAGAAGAAAGTGAGTGGGACAAGAGGAAGAGAAAGGGATATCAAAGAAAGGGAAAGGAATTGGGGTGGGGGGCAGCAGAAGATTACCACCACTCCGGCCCTTCTCTCCCCCCCCATCCCTAACCAGTACAGTAAAGAGATGATGTCATATGAGATGGGCAACCAGTTTACCAGGAAATGGACATAATAGTCAACGAGGCCAGGCCCAGCAGTGTATCACAGGCAAGGAGAGCACGCTCTACCCATAGACCATGAGGGATTTATTGTCCTGTGGAAAAAGTCAATTTCCAGCCAGTAGAACCAAGTGTACCCAAATTTATCGTTATGATTTTTGAGGGCTGCAGTCAGCTTTTCCATAATGCAAAGGTCTTGAACATTCTTGCACCACAGAGGGGAGGGTAGAGTAGTCCCTTTGCAACTTAAGGGAATACACACTCCAGCCGCATTATTCAAACGAATCTGCAATGATTGCTTGTACCTACGTAGAGACATGGTTTTAAATGCAAAAGGTAGGCAACAGGATAGTCGCCCAGGTCAACGCCCATCAACTTTTTAGGCCAGGTTCGCGCACCCTGCCAGAAGGGGCCAAGCACTGGACACTCCCAAAAAAATATGTAGCATAGTACCCATGGATTGATTGCATCACCAGCACTGAAGAGAGAATTGCGGAAAGATCTTGTGGCACAACATAAGGACCTTGTACCACCTGGATAAAATTTTAAAGGCCGACTCTTGAATTCTGTTTTCCATAGAGGATTTATGAGGCAAATATGAAATCTGGTCTCGCTGGGCATCAGAGAAAACATTTATTCAATTCCCTTTCCCATTTCCAGACATAATCGGGAACATAGCAAGGTGGGGGTTTGTTCACCATACTATATAAATGAGAGAGGGCATGTCTCAGAGGAGATGGATCAAAGTAGTTTTTCAAATGGTGTGGCACTCTGTCACAACACGAGGATTGGGCAGCATGAGCAAAAAGTGCTGCAATTGGTAAGCCTTCCAGTAGAAAAGCGGAGGGTCTGTAGTTCGACAGACATCCAATCATCAGAAGAGATAAAGTGATGAGCTCTGAATTTGAGTGCGAATGAGGCCCTTTAACCCAGCCGCCCAGGCACAAATGAAGGATGACCTATTAAAGGAGTGTAGTACTACATAGTGGAGAAAATGCTAAACAAGTCCTTATCTTGACTCGAGTCAATAAATTCTCTTCAGTAAGGGGATAGGACCTCGCCTCTGGGTTCAGAGTCTTGCAGCCAGGGCATGCCTGGCAATGGTTGGTCAAGAAAGCTTTGTTATACTTGCACCCAAGACTTGAAGGGAGAGTGTTTTCACCAGTCAAGAACCCTGGCCATATGGATGGTGTCGAGAGATCCGTGCCCCCCCCCCCCCCCCCCCCGCCGCCCGAGC
>NW_017309895.1:2820-13196 GCF_000935625.1 Nanorana parkeri | reverse complement strand
TAAAGAAATGCAGAATGTCATAACAAATGGTGGTCGTTCAATAGGTGAAAACGGGCAAAGTGTACAGGGCCACTTCTCGCAGGTGTGCAGCACAGACAGCCGCTCATTGTTTTCAGTCACCCTGGGGTTCCTCACCATGGCATCTGGGAGGGTGTTGGGGGGCACAAACTAGGGCTCTCCAGTGGGGTAACACGACGTGGCAAATCCCGGAAGGCGAGAGTACAGTCAGGTACGGTCAGCAGAGGTACATCCAGAAAACCACAGAGATGAGCCACCTGACAAGGGGAGTGCAGTAGAAACACTTGACTATTTTTCCAGACTTGGAGGTGGAATGGAAAGCCCAGTCAATCGAATCTTATCCAGCAATGGTGTGAGCCTAGTTCTCATCCGCAAAGTGCGGCGGTATAGTTCCGGCAAGATAGTAATCTCAGCTCCGTCAAACATCACAGGACTTTTCTCCCTGGCCTTCCTCGAGGTAGTGTCCTTAACTGTAAAATAATGAACACTACAGATAACATCTCTGGGGCAAGAACTATCCCCCAGTGGAGCCAATTGGTTCCTGTAGACTCTGTCAATCAAGATTTCAGTAGTGGCAGGTTGGTCTAGAACAGGGGTGCCCACAAGGTCGATTGCGATCTACCAGTCGATCGCGTAGCGATCACTGGTAGATCGCCATGTCCTCTCCTCCCGCCGCTTCTCTGGATCCCCGCTGCTCTCCCCAGCGGGGATCCGAGAAGAAGTGAAGGAACCGGCGGCGGGGGAGGGCGGAGGACCGAGCCGCTGTCACTAATGCAGAGCAGTGAGGAGAGAGAGAGAGACGCTCAGCCAGGATCTGACAGCCGGCGCCTCTCTCCCCTCACGGCTCGTCGTATCCCCCTCTGCCCGGGAGAGCAGGGGGATCCAGAGAAGTTGCAGCCCCCCTGTGCGTGGACGAGCGGCAGATGATCAGTACATGTCACTAGTATGTACCAATCCTCTGTGCAGGACAAACACTGGAGCGATCGGCTGATCACTCCAGTGTTTGTAAATAACTGGGGACACATGTGTCCCCAGTTATAAATGAATGAACATGATGTGATTTACATCACCACCTGTTCATTCATAAGTTTCTCAATGGGGAGAAGCACTCTGTACAGAGGCTCCTCCCCATTCAGAAACAGCTTGATAGTAAAATATTTTCTGAATGAATGGGAAGCCTCTGTGCTTTCCATTCATTTAGAATAGAGGCTGCAGAAAAAGAGATTGAGGACTTTGTGTCCTCAATTTCTTTTTCTATTTTAAAAGGGAAATATCAGGGGGCTTTTTAGACCCCTAATATTTCCCCGAAGCCCCCCCAAGAAGAAAAAAAAAAAAATTATGAAAATTTAAAATAAATAAAAATAAATAATGAAAATAAAATAAAAAATAGTAAAAAATAAATTAAAAAAACTTTGTTTTTTTTCCTTGCCTCAGGCGCAAAAGGAGCTGGCTACGGCTATGCTCCCGTGGTGCTCGTGCGGCTGCCGGCTGAATGTGTCAGGCGCTGCAGATGGAAAGGTGCAGGACACCCCATGTGCAAAGTCGGCCACACGAGCACCACGGGAGGGCAGGACACAGGGACCTGGAATGCACTGGAATGTAAGCAGGCCGACTCTCTGCGTTCCGGTGTGGGAGGGGGTGTGGAGCTGTATTGAAGTCAATGGCATCGCCCACAGTGCGATCGCCCGCACTCGGAACGCAGGCACATTAGTGCCTGCATTCCGGTCCAGTGCGATCTGCAAAAATAGTGCTTGCAGCATTTTTGCGTATCGCACTGGACTGGAACACAGGCACTAATGCAGGCGATCGCACTGTGGGTGAGGGGCCTGCCTGCGCAGCCCACGCCACCTCCCGCCCCTGAATGCAGGTATTTTTTCGTTGGTAGATCTCAATGAGCTCGTCATTTGAAAAGTAGATCTCCAGACGAAAAATAGTGGGCGCCCCTGGTCTAGAAGATGATTAAAGATGCCCTGCACAGTGGCGCGCAAATCTGAGTTTCCAGTAGCCTCTGCAATACCTCTATTTCACGGTATTGCTTCTACTGCGGTTTTCCAGGTCATATTGGTGCAAAAAGCTGAACTTGCAGCCTTTGGATTTGGCCCTCCAGCGTGTGTGTGTGTGTGTGTGTGTGTGTGTGTGTAATAGAATATCGCGCAAAAGTTCATTTATTTCACTAATGCAACTTAAAAGGTGAAACTAATATATGAGATGGACTCATTACATGCAAAGCAAGATAGTTCAAGCCGTGATTTGTCATAATTGTGATGAATATGGCTTACAGCTCATGAAAACCCCAAATCCACAATCTCAGAAAATTAGAATATTGTAAAAAGGTGCAATATTCTAGGCTCAAAGTGTCCCACTCTAGTCATCTAATTAAGCCTTAACACCTGCAAAGGGTTCCTGAGCCTTTAAATGGCCTCTCAGTCTGGTTCAGTAGGAATCACAATCATGGGAAAGACTGCTGACCTGACAGTTGTGCAGAAAACCATCATTGACACCCTCCATAAGGAGGGAAAGCCTCAAAAGGTAATTGCAAAAGAAGTTGGATGTTCCCAAAGTGCTGTATCAAAGCACATTAATAGAAAGTTATGTGGAAGGGAAAAGTGAGGAAGAAAAAGTGTGGAAGAGCCACCACACACAGACTGATCCTGGACATGGGCTTCAAATGTCGTCTTCTTCTTGTCATCTTTGCATGTAATGAGTCTATCTCGTATATTAGTTTCACCTTTTAAGTTGCATTAGTGAAATAAATGAACTTTTGCACGATATTCTAATCGAGTTTCACCTGTATATATGTCTCAATAGTACCCACTCTGGTGTCAAGCTGACAGTCTGTTTTAATTTCAGCCAGGTCTGACTTAAGAGCTATTTTAATGTGGACAGCAAAGGCCTCAAGGTGTTGTAAGGTGAGCAGCTTGCTAAGCAAAAGGTGCATAGTGGAATTTGAGTGTGCTTCACCCACCTGTAGCAATGCTGACTGTGCTGCCAAAAGCAGGGGTTAATCTGGGGTAGAATGCTCCGGGACTCAAGCAGGAGGAGAGGCAGTGTCCACAGATCCCCAAGTTGGAGCTGGGACTGGAGGCTGAATCCAAAAAGTGATTCACGCTGGGGGTGGGTATTGCCCCGGGCAGAAAGCCGAGGGCATTGGCGCAATGTGAGTTTCCGGGCATGAAGCTGGTGTTTTCGCTGCAAATAATTTTGGCAATCCAAGGCCTGGAGTACCCTGGGATGCCTGCCGCGCTGATCTGCCCTGTGGACATGAGAAAAATTAGTCAGATTGTGGATGCAGTTAAGCGAGATCATTGTGGCCGGCACAAAGCTTCCCTCACACATCTGCTGCCAAGACCAGACCACGCCCCCCTAAACGCTCACTTACTTTGGACAGTGCCACTGCGCTAGCATTTGTCATTCTTTAAGGAGGTACAAGGAGCCTAGTGGTAGTGCAGGAAGAATCAAGCAACCTTTGTTGGGCTAAAAGATATATACCAGCTCTGTGTAGCCTCTACATTCCAGGGTTGGGCAATTGGCAGGTGGATTACCTCAGTTGTCAAGGCTTGGATCAAGCTAAATGTCCTCTCAATCCATACGTTTTTCTTCATATTTGTCAGAAATGGGGAATTTCAGACATGGATCGTCTGAAATCCCATTTGAATGGGAAAGGACAGTACTTCCTGTGTCCAGGATGAGAGATTCTTGGGTGGATGCGACAGATGCCTTGGAGGCGCTGTGGGACAGGTAAATCTCTTTTATGCCTTTTTAACTCTTCTAAAACTAAATCTGCGACTTCATCTAATGGACCTCGAATGGATACTGGTAAGTCTGCTTCCGAATGGCCTCGACACCCTTGGTACACAGATGTGGTGAGGTTAGTCGAAGACATCCCCTTGCGACTTCATCTTCGACCAGTCCTTCTGTCCCATGTTCTATCTTACAATCCTGCTTTACAGTCTCTGGCTTTAACAGTATGACTATTGAAAGCCAGGTTGTCTGAATCTGTGATCCCTACAATGCTTAAGCAGTCTGAGCGGTAGACCAAAGTGTATCTTCCGGGAAATATATAATCGAACCTGGAAAGCTTACATTTCTTGGTGTGAGGTGCTTTAGTATTTCTCCTCATGCCTGTTTGGTTGCTCAGATTTTAGTCTTCAGTGGGGTGTAGATTAAGGGCCTGTTCACACAACGTCCGTTTTCTGTGCTGACCTGATCCGTACGCTCCTGCACTAAAAATGCATCCCAATGTATCCCTATATGTTTTATGGGCTACAGTTCTCACGTGCGCAGTCCGTTCAGGTTACGACAGAAAAAATACTGCATGTCACATTTTTTACGGTCAGGAAACGGTCCGGAAACGCAAAATGTGGCAAAAACGCGTCAAAAGCGCACTGCGGGGCGTGGTTTGCGGATGACGCCGAGCGGACGTACTTAGCCTGAGCTCCGTCTCCCACCCCGAGCAATCCTATCTTATACCACTCCTGCACCTGCATCTAAGCCCCGTATTTGCTATTCTCTGCCTCTGCTCACAATGGGCAAGACCCCAGGCCGCAAAGACTCGGCGAAACAGTCCGGTAAGGGCTCTATCAAGCATCTGTGGACTGCGAACACTCCATCACCAGACCACATGGCGGGCCGTTCCTCAAGAGGCCACGACCCAGGTTCGGCCCTTCCGCCCCCTGGCACCTCTCCGACGGTCCGTTCACACTCACCTGCCTTCTTATCTGCCTCGCAGGACTCGGACCAGGGATCGGAGATGTCGGTAGCGACTCAGACCTGGCTGAGATGTTCTCTCGTCTCGAGCACTCCCTAAAATCAGAAACATCCTCAGTCAAAGCGGAGGTGTCTCACGTCCTACATCGGGTAGAGGAAGCAGAATCCTGCCTAGACACCCATGCCAGAGCTATCACTGAACTGCAAGAACGCAGCTCCTCCACACAGCTGGCTATGCGATCTGCCCTCTATAAGCTGGAAGATCAAGAGAACAGGAATCGCCGTAATAATTTGCGGGTCCGCGGCCTACCTGAGGCTACTCGTGACGCTGACCTAGGAGACACACTCCGTGGTATTTTCAATGGCCTTCTGGAGAGACCTCCTACCTCGCAGATGCCATTCGATCGAGTACATAGAGCCTTACGCCCTCGTCTAGGAGCGGGTGAGTTGCCTAGAGATGTGATTGTCCGCTTTCATTATTATACGGATAAGGCACTGGTGACAGACCGCCTAAGGGGCAAGGAGGATGTGGACTTTGACGGGGCCAAGCTGCACATCTTTCCTGATCTGGCTGCCGAGACTCTGTCCAGAAGACGGGCCCTGAAACCCCTGCTCCAATTGATGCGGGAGAGCGACATTACATATCGTTGGGGATTTCCCGCTTGTTTGGCTCCCGTGCTGGCCGCTCTGCCACCCTGAGATTCCCGCAGGATTTACCTGGTTTCTGTGAAAAGCTGGATATATTGCGCCCTGAGTTGCCCGGTTGGGCCGATTCTACACCCGGATGGGTCCCGTTACCTGCATCGCAATGGCGGCAACAATCACCCAAACCACGCCGCACCCAGCCGAGGCAACCTTCCACTAGATCTGCTTCTGCTGGAGTCCCATAGTGAGTGGAAGTCAAAATGTGCATTGTTCTATTCTTTGGCCACGGAGGCCCTACAGTTGAAGGTCTGCATTTTGACCGAGGAGATGTTCCAGTATACGCCGGCACGATGCCGATGGCCGGGTCTTTTTTCTTTATTCTTCATCTTCCTCACATACATCGAAGCTTTTTCTATTTTTTATTGTCTATTTTATACAAGCCCTTACAGGGTCAATAGTAGCCTTTAACAGCCTGACGAAAACCCAGTGACCTTACTACCATATTTAACTGGGACACAAAAAATTTTATTTTTATATTTTCGTTCATTTTTTATCTGGCTCCCGTTGTTACGGAGTGGTTTATAATAGATTAGATTATATTATGTTCATACCTCTTCTTGAATGTATGGTTCTCCTTTTTCTCTTTTGTGGGATTGCTCGGGGGGCGGCGGGCCCAACGACTTGGGTACAGAATTGGAGGTTAGACAGTCGTTGGCGCTTGGGCTGAGCCCTTCACCCCCCACTAGGCGGCCTCTCACGTGACCCATGTTGGGCCACGGGATAAGGCTCTGGTGCCAGGTTTGGCACACCTACTGCTTTATTGTATTAACGTATTGTCTTGCAATGTTCTTCCTTCTCCCCCCTTGTATTGTTCTGCTCTCTCCCCCTTCCCTCCCCAGGGAATACCACACTTGTTCTGGGTCCAGATTTATTTCAGATGTCCAATCCTCCATATCCATGATGGCGTCCCTTCGTCTAGTGACATACAATGTTAGAGGCCTTAACGCCCCGGCGAAAAAGTATCAAATCCTACGTGAGCTACAAAGCCGATGTGGTCTTCTTACAGGAGACTTATATCTCTCACGACTCCACACTACATCTACGCTCTAGACAATTTCCAAATTGATACTATTGCACATCACCCACACGCAGAGGACGCGGGGTCGCCATTGGATTTGGAAAGGATATTCCCTTTTCGATTATAGACCAACTAGCAGATCCAGATGGTAGATATCTATTTATACAGGTTACAATATATGGTGTCTCCTATACTCTGGCAGACGTTTATTGTCCGAATTCCTCACCAGCCCCTTATTTCAGAAAAATTCTAGGCAAACTGCGGAGTTTCCGTCTAGGCCACTTAGTAATAGCAGGGGACTTTAATTTCAGTATGGACCCCTCAATAGATACTTCCTCTGGTACGGCCCGTAACCCTAAGTCTCATCTAAACACGGTACGGAAGGCATTGCATGGTCTCCAGCTGGCGGATGTGTGGAGAGTATTGCATCCGAAAGAGAGACTATTCTCACTACTCATCGGTGCATGACTCCTAAAGGTTGGATATGATCTTTTTGATCACTTTCTCCTTGGAACTGTACAATCTGCCAACGTCTGAAATACACTCATTGGAACTATCTCACAAGTCTACCTCTAATCCTACGATATTTCAAACACTCACTTGCAAAAGGGAACAACTTAGGGATTTGTTGGAATCGGACACTAAACGTGCCTTCACTATGCTCAATAAGAAATTTTATCATCTAGGTAATAAACCGGGTAAACTTTTGGCGAATGCATTGCGTTCCAAACGTTCCACCACATTTATTCCTAAAATCAAGTCTCATACGGATGCTATGGCTCACCTCACTGCTGATATAGCTGTGGTGTTCAGAGAATTCTATCAGGATTTATATAAAGTCCGACCCCACTCAACCTCCATACCCACCCCAGACTTATCTGACAGGGTTACCCAATGCATACGCAATGTGGGCTTACCCTCGTTATCTAAGGACGTTTTGCTAACCTTGGAGTCCCCCATCACTGTGACCGAACTTGAACAGGCCATCAAATCCTCACCCCTAGGCAAGAGCCCTGGCCCTGACGGATTCCCTCTTCTATATTTCAAACACTTCCAGTCCTTACTGGCCCCTTTCTTTTGTCGCAATGCTAATTCCATTGACACTGACTCACCCATGTGCCCAGAGTCACTATTAGCACACATTACCCGTCATGTTGCGCTAGTTATCGCCCAATATCACTAATGAATGTGGACACCAAACTATATGCCAAGATCCTAGCATCCAGGCTCAGCCCACTCCTACCTCATTGGGTCCATCCCGACCAAGTAGGCTTTGTCCCGGGGAGGGAGGCCAGGGATAGTGCTCTTAAATCGGTATCTCTGATCTATTTGGTGCATAAACTGAATTCCCCAGTCCTGCTCTTGTCCACAGATGCTGAAAAAGCTTTCGACAGAGTCGACTGGGGATGAATGTTTTCTACCCTAATGGCTATAGGGCTGGGCCCTCGGATACTGGCTTAGATCTCCGCACTATACTCCGCACCGACGGCCATAGTTAAGGTTAATGTCACTTTATCTGCCCCTTTTTCGCTCTATAATGGTACACGGCAAGGATGCCCCCTCTCACCGTTGCTGTTTGTTCTTTCCCTTGAACCCTTTTTAGACACTATCCGCAATCATCATAGCATTCATGGTATATCTTCCACTACAACTGAATACAAAGTAGCAGCGTATGCCGATGATATCTTGTTTTATGTACGAGACCCTAGGATCTCTCTTCCGCATATCTTGGCAGAATTACAAACAGACGGGGAACTCTCCAATTTTAAGATTAATATGGGCAAGTCAGAGATCCTAAACATAACGGTGAGGGGGGCAGACTGCCGGAGCCTACTTCCCCATTTCCCCTTTCTATGGAGACAGAAATGTATGCGTTCCCTAGGCATTTATCTCACCCCCAGACCTCCAGACATATACATTCATAATTACATCCCTTTTGCTTAATTCGGTTAAACTAGATCTTAACTCATATGCACTACGCACTATGTCCTGGCTGGGCAGAATAAACGCACTTAAAATGATGATCCTCCCCAAAATATTGTTTTATTTTCAGATGCTCCCTATCACACTCCCACTGACCTACTTTACCACATTACGCTCCTTGGTCTCAAAATTAATCTGGCAACGTAAGAAACCTAGAATTGCCTACTCCATCTTAACTAAGCACAAATCTAAGGGTGGGCTTAGTGTACCCGACTTTAATTCTTATAAGGCAGCTCAATTAGTAAGACTGGTGGATTGGATGTATTATGCTTCGCAAAAAGGTTGGGTAAACTTGGTGGCTGAACTGAGCGCTTCCAAACTCCCAGACTGTATTTGGGTTCCACCCTCTAAAAGGACCATTTCACCGCTAGCCTCCCCACTAACAGTAGCCACTCTACTCACATGGGATCGTTTGCACAACCTATACAATTGGCCGTATAACTCGGTTTTAATGCCCCTGACCTGCTCGCATTACTTTCCCCCTGGGAAAACTGATGCTCTATTCTTGTCATGGACAGAGTCTAAATGTTTACACCTAGAAGAGGTCCTACATGGATTTACACTGTGTTCATTACAATCTCTACGAGACAAATGGGGTACCCACCCAATGGACTTTTGGAGATAGACAGCTTCAACATTTTATTTCATCGCTCCATAGACCACTAAGGAGTTTTCTACCCCTGGAATCACTTCTGGGATCACCCACACCTACCCGTCATGGTCTCTCTATAACTTATAAGATCCTCCACAGCTTCATCGACACAGAGCCGCCACCTTTCATAAAGAAATGGGAACAAGAACCCCACCATCCTTTACCTCCTGCACAGCAACCCAGATTGCTACAAATGTGTTCCTATGTATCACCGGATAGTTATATGATGGAAGTGAATTTTAAACTTTTAGCCAGATGGTACTTGGTTCCGCACACCATTCACGCCATTTACCCTACGTCCTCTTTGTGCTGGCGAACATGCGGTGCCGTGGGCGCCTTTGCTCACATATGGTGGGACTGTCCCTTAGTGCAGGGGTATTGGCTGGAAATCACGCGCCTTATAACCTCTATCAGTAGCATCCCCACACCCTTAGACCCCTGGTTGTGCCTTTTCCACCTCCAGTCCCCTTTCGGTACGAGCATATAAGAAAACTGTAGTACCTTTCATGCTCAACGCAGCCAAAGCTCTCATTCCGAAACATTGGCGTTATTCTCAAATACCAACTGTAGCAGAATGGCTAGATTGGGTAGATAATTTGCGGTTGATGGAGGAACTTGCCCATTCTAAAAACGATGAATATAGCGCCTCCTTATAGTCTCACAAATAGGGATTTTTAACATGCCCATCACCTATTAGTGACACTGAGTATCTTACTGATGTACAGGCCGCAGAACAAGAACGGATTATGTTCCCTACCTTCCTCCCCATCCCCTTAACCTTCATGCCTTCCCCCCTTCCCCATAGCATTACCCTTGTTAAATATGTATTTGCTGTTGTTGTTGTCTAAATGTATGTTATCGTAACTTGCAAAATCTCAATAAAACATTTAATATGGAAGAAAAAGCGCACTGCACTGCGGCTAACATACTGACAGCCCCACTCAAGCAAAAAAATAAATATATATTTTTTTTTTAACTGGAACGCGGCCAAAATGCGGCAAAACACATAGCACCGCGTCTGCAGATCCGCACCTGAAAACCATGTGAACAGGGCATAAAAGCCCTAAATAGCTTTAAAGGTTTGGTTTTGGCATTGGGACACTTTTTCCAGCATCTGTTAGCCCAGAATTCTTTGGTTCGCACCTTCATTCGAGGTGTTTTACTTGTTTGTTTTCCAGTCAAGTCTCCTTTGCCTCCAAGAGACTTAAAGCCCCTTTCTACCAAAGGTATTTTAATTTTTTTTTTTAAGTGTGTGTGTAATAGATATCCTATCTCTATCTATCTATCTATCTA